>NC_135585.1:55019486-55155278 GCF_965152235.1 Eretmochelys imbricata
GCAGACAGGACCCAGCCCAGGAGGGGCGCCGGGCAGGGTGGCTCTGGGGCTGGTTGTGTGGGCAGCAGCGGCCCCAGGAGCCCAGCCCTCCTTCCCATCAGGAGGCCTCGCCCTGCCCGCTCTCTGAGGCCCTTCCAGCCCCCGCCGGCCAGGAGGGGGAAGGTCCCTGGCCCAGCACCGGCAGCTCAGCCTGGGACCGCGGCAGCACCTGGGCCTCTGGCAGCAGCCAGGCCGACGGGCGCCACGGCTTTGTGCCAGGTGAGGAGCCAGGCTGGGCTCCGGGAGGGCTGAGGACGGGATGTGAACCCCCTGGGCCCAGACGCTCTCCCAGGGAGACGGGGGGGGTCCCCAGCCCAGGTGTCTGGCCTGAGCCCCGCGAACCCCACAGACAGCAGCAGCCGTCACACAGCTGCCCCTTCGCACGGGGACCTGGGGGTGGGGGCGTGAGGAGCTGCTGCCACCTTGGTCCTTGCTGCTCCGGGCGGGGGGAACAGGCACCTCCCATGGGGTCCTGGGCAGGGGAGGGGGGCTCTGCTCTGGGCTTCGGCAGCTGTTGGGGGCTGACGGCATCCCTGAGAGGGAGGTCTGGGGCCCCATCTGCCCTGGGGGCCTGAGGTGGGAAGGGAGGTCTTGAATCCTGCTCTGCCCACCACGCCCCTGTCCACCCCCCATGTGGCAGCAGGCATCACCCTGTTCCCTTCTCCCCTGGGTGCAGGGACCCCCCTGGATTCGGAGCAGGAGGAAGGGGTGGACATGGCCAAAGATGAAGCTGCTCTCAAGGTCATCCGAGAGCAGCTCCAGTGCAGAGATAAGGTACAAATGTTCCCCACCTGGGCTGGAACCAAGATGGCCCTGTCCCTTCCCAGCATCCCCACCCCCTGCCGAGGGTCTTGTCCCTCCTGATCCACCACCCCCAATGGGGCCCTTTTACATCCACGATGTGGGACCCCCAAGATGGGGGTGTTTGTCCCACAACAGCCGAGGTCGTCTCCCCCGACAGGCACTGTCCCAGTTCCTGATCCTGCTTGTGTAGGAGTGGTGGGGGATTTGGAGAATAGGTGGGTCCCCACAATCCCCCATTGAGGCCTGAGCCCTGGAGCTGGTGTGGGTGGGGCAGGAGGGTCCCTCACTAACAGGTTCTCTCTCGCTATACCCCACTCCTGGTGGGTCCAGGATGAGGGGCACCAGCTCCTGTTCCTTCAGGCCATCTACCCCGCATGTCTGGCTGCCCGGGAGAGAGGGGAGGACACGCTGGAGCCGCGCTGCTGCAAGGTGGCTGTGGTGAAGAGGATCGTGGTGAGTGAGACACGCCATACGGCAGCTGGCGGGAGGAGAGGGACATGGGATTGGCAGGGGTATGGCTGGGCTAATGGGTGGGGGCTGGGTGGTGTTGGAGGGGGCAGCAGAGGGCAGGGATTGCTGGGGCTGAAGACTTGGGAGAAATTCTGAGATTGGTGGGTAGTGGGCAAGGGGGAAATTGTGGGGCTGGAGGGCAGCTGAGAGTGGGGGACAAGGAATCACATGGTCCCAGCTCGGTCGTCGGGATGGGGCTGAATGGGGGCAGTTTTGACAGGGAGGAGGAGAGAAGGGGATTGGGAGTGAGCTGGGCAGGAATCCGGGAAGGGGGACAAGTCGGATGGGCAGGAAGGAATCGGGGGAGCAGGAGGTTGTGGGGGATCCTGCTGGCCATGTGGGGCACTGGCTGTGTCATCTCCTCACTGGGAGGTGTCAGTGGGGCCTGAATCTCACACGCTCCTTTGTCTCCTTCACGTCTCACAGGAGCTCATCGAGGAGCTTCCCGACGACTCGTCACCCAGCGCCGTCCTCGCCCACTCCCTGGCTGCAGTGGGCAACCTCTGGTACCGAGACAGCCCCACCCCCCCACCCCGCCGGCTCCCCTCACCCCAGTGCTGCTCAGGCCCAAGGCTGGGAGTCACCGTCACTGTCCCGCCCAGGTCACCTCCCAAGAGTGGAGCCTCTGGCAGGGATGGTGGGGTGGGAAGGGTCACTCTCTCCTGGCAGGGCTCTTCTTTTCACTCCCATAACATGACAGGGGCCTTGGGGAGGGGCTCACTCCCGGGCTCAGATACAGGAGGGGCAGCAGGCTCCAGGGAACAGGAACTATTCCTGTCCTGCCATTGTCTGTCTGGGACGCCTTGGCCTTGTCATTCCCTAGCTCAGTGCCTCGGTTTCCATTCTCGCCAGCCTGTGCCTCTATCCCTGTGGGTTGGTGTCCGTGTTGGCGACAGTCCCACCCCCGTACTGCACAGTCTAATACCAGCTCCTCTCTCTTGCCAGCACCATGAAACCTGCCCTGGAGCCAGACCTAGAGACCCACCTCTTGCGAGCTGCCCTTCACTCTGTCTTCATCCTGGGCACGGAGAAGGACACCACCGACATCCAGGTACCTCCTCCTCCTCCATCCTCCTCCTCTTCCAGAGTGGTCCTTGGTCCCTGCTCCCTTGATTCGCTGGAGCTCCAGATTTAGGGGTGGGGTAGCAGAGATGGAACAAGCTGCAGGGTTGGATCCTTCCCTACAGCAGGGAAGAGATTACCCCTCCCTGGGGGATTTCTTTCTTTCTTTCTTTCTTTCTTTCTTTCTTTCTTTCTTTCTTTCTTTCTTTCTTTCTTTCTTTCTTCCATAAGCCATGTTTTGCCCAGAAGCCCAGCTTCCATCCATAGCAACTTGGCTGTTTCATACTCTTTTGCCTACAAGGCCCTCTGCAGAGACCTGCTAAGCTCATGGATCAAAGGTCCAGGGGTTGTCAATTCTTGCGAATTGCCTGCAGTGGGATGTGAAGGAGAGAGGCCAGGCTACGTGTTTGGGAGTCTCCCCAGTGCTTCCCAGAGACCCCTCTTCCCATCTGAGGCAGGTGTAGGCCCAGGTTCCCTAACTCTGACCCATGCTTTGCAGGCTCTGCACAAAGTCATCCCAGAGGTCCTGGATGCCATGCTGGGGAATCTGCTGGCAGAGTCCCCAGACACAGACAGGCTCCACTTCATCTTGGAGGTGAGCCGCATTTCACCTTAACTCTTTGGGGGACTGGTAAGGAGAGACTGGAAGATCCATTTTCTACTCTGTCCTCCTAGCTGGGTCCCCAGTAGGCCGTCCTTGGTTGGGGAGGTCAGTGCAATGCAGTGTCAGGTCCTTCCTTCTTGAAGGACAGAGGAAGGAGCTGGGACTTCAAGCCAGAGCTCTGCCTGGTTCTGCTGAGCACTAACCACAGGGCTCCTGGCTGCCTTGGAGAGTGAGAGTCTGAAAACCCACTCTTCCCCCACCCCTCCAACACACACACCCATGGGAGATGGTTCTCAGAGAAGAGGCACATGCTCCTTCCTAGAGAAACAGGAGGACCCCAGGGAATCAGCCCTTCCCTCTGATCTGCTCTGAAATTCCTGGGGGGATTGTGCTTTCAGTCACTCCCTACACGCCCCCAAGGATTTGCGTAGCAGGGAAGGGCGAGGGTTCAGTCTCCTTTCTGGTGAACTGTTCAGGAATCAGGAGTTCTGGGAGGAGGGGACTGGCTCCGACCCTGAACATTGTCCCAATCTAGAGAGACGCTGACAAGTTGTGACCTGCAAGGTACAAACTGTGTCCTGGGGGAAAGAATCCCCTTCTAAAGCTCTGCCATCAAGGCCTGAGATATTCCCCCCTGCGCAGAACGTCTCAGGCCCCTGGGGCTGGGGGCGTGGGGGGCTCATTTGCAAAGCAGGTGCACCTGCCCACTGAGTCTCACCTGCCTCCTTTCCCCACAGCATGTCAACTTCTGGGTCGTGTCCAGGGTGTCCCAGGAGCGAGCCAGGGCCATCAGGAGCAGCACAGCCCTGCTCAGATACACAGTCTCCCTCCCTGAGTTTGACGTAAGTGACCTCTGACCCAAGCTTGCTGGCTCCCGGCGGAGGCGGGCTGGCTCCGGCGGGCTGCAGGATCTGCTGCTGCAGGGGCTAGGGGTTAGGAGGGTTCTTCATGGGGAGGCAGAGTCAGAGCAGGGACTGAGCTAGGCTTGAGTCAAGTTCTTCTTGTCCTGGTTCAGTGTTGTCCCTGGGCCTTTAAGGGGACCATGCTCCAGCCCCTGCTTGGCATCCCAAAGCAGCTCCGGGCTCCCTCGGCAGCAGAGCAAATGAAGGGTCGATCTCAAGCTCCTCTCCCCCAGCATCTCCTGCAGAGGAGCTAAGGGGAAGGAGCCGTCTGGCCCAGGGGGGACAGGGAGCTGACAGGAAAATGCTGATGGAGTCCCCTCTCCTCTCCCTTCCATTAGATCTCAGCCGAGTTCCCTAAGATGGGGCACCATGTGGCCCAGCTGGCTCTATTTGTCAGCGATCCAGACAAGGACATCAGCCGGCAGGCCAGGGAGGGGACTTACCGGCTCTACCAGCTGCTGCTCCGACAGAGGGGTAAGGAACCCAGCTGGGACACGCAACCCAACAGGGGACTGAGAGTGACCACAGGTGGATAATGGGACCCAGACCATTTCTCTCAGACTGACCCCAGCTGGAGGACAAGTCTCTCTCCGCCTCTGGTCTTCTCCACTCCACTGTGGAGCCACCAATGGGATTGGAAGGACACAGAAACTGCAGCCAGAAGGAGAAAAGTCTCTCTCTCTCTCTCTCTCTTCCAGGCCTGACCATACGTGACGCGGAAGATCTCTGGTGCTATGACTGGCACCAGGACAGAAGGCTCTTGGGCTACAAGAACACAGCCAGAGTGGGGGAGGTAAGGGCACTGTGCCAGGGCATGACACAGCCCGGGGAGTGGGGCTGGCTGGGTTCCCTGCAGTGGATGCCTCCCGGAGACAGGAAAAGAGCCCACTCCTTATTTCCAGTTCAGAGTTCCTCCTCCAGCAACCAGTGGGACAGGCTGGTGCTAAAGGTCCCACACTGGAAGCTCGCTAGTTGCCGTGATTTGAGTGTCTTACATGGCTGCGTTGCTCCGTGGCATAAGGAGGATCCCCGGGTGGGTGAGTTAATATAGGATTATGGCTCTGGGTGTCTCTCTGCTCAGGGTCCCCTGTCGTCTCTGTGCCCTGCACAGCAGAGTGGGCCTGCTCCCACACATTAGAGATCCATTTCCAGCCCATCTTGGCCCCTGCCAGAAATTGCCCTCCCGAAGGAGCCACTGGAGGCTTTGGTCCCTCAGCACCTGCGACCTTTTAATAAAAGGGCTTCCCTGAGCCCTGGGACCCTGAAAGCCTCCTGGGGAATGAACTGCCTTGGCCACAGCACCTCTCTTCCCCGCCCTTTGGGGCACTAGACGGTGATGCCATTGTACGGCCAGGACTTGGAGGCTGGCTCTGGGCAATCTGCTCGAGCCTCGTGTCCTCTTGGTTCTAGGTCTTTGGAAAATTCTTCTGCGACGGGCAGAAAAGGTCCTTTCTGCAGACAGCAGTTCTGGCCATCCACGACCCCCTGCTGCGTGTCAGCCAGGCTGGGCTGGTGCTCGTCTACTCCCTCCTGGGGGAAGCCCAGCAACTGATGGGGATCACGGTAGGCAGCTGCAATCGACTCAGGAGCTTGGGGTGGGGCCCAGGGCCTCATTCCCATCCGATCGCCATTCGCTGGCCTGGTAGCAAGGAGCCTAGTGGGAACTTCTGGACTTCATGGACTTCTGTTCTTAGGATGTGGTGCTCTGCTATGACTCCTGGAAAGGACAGGAGAGTCCCCTAAGTGCCCTCTGGGAACTTTTCCTGCCTCACAGAGCTGCACCCATTTCCTCATGGTCTAGTGTCCATGTCACCCGAGCCACCATCGAGAGTTGCTCCCATCCCTGGCAGCCTGGGAGGCCAAGGACTGACTGGTGATGGCGACTGAGCAGGAAGGGCTGAGGCACATGGGCGTGGGAAGCTGGTCTTGCTGCTGGTAGGGCTGGACCCGCTCTCGAGCGATTGGGAGGATTCAGTCAGCAGGGGCTGCTGACTTGCCCCCTTCACCAGGGCTGCCATCCTGTGGCTTCGGCTTTTGTCACTGGGGTGACTTGGGGAAAGGTCTCAACCTCTCCCCATCCCACTTCACTCCTGCCAGAATCCCTCCTGCCCCCCGCCACCCTGCTAGAGCCCCCTCCCTGCCCTACCTGGGTGGGGATGGAGGTAGGGGTGGAGGAGAGGGTTCTACGAACTTGAGCGGTGTCCCCAGGTGGGTTGGAGGTGGAACAGCTGTCAGGGGCACGGATGGGGAGGTGGCAGGAGCTCACCGTACAAGGAGGGGGGTTGGCACCGGAGGTCACTAGAGAGGACAGCAAGCCTCCATCCTGGGGGTCGGGAGGCTGAATCCACCACTCAGACATGAGCAGCTGCTGGGTGGAAATGATGGTGCTGGTTCCAGGTGCCCTTAATCCTCCCTCATTCCTGGGGAGTGTCTCAGTCTCTGACAGGTTCTCGTTCCCCTGCAGCACGAGGATGTCACAGCCAAGGTCATGGGCCAGCTTCACATCATCAGGCACTTGCACCAGATGCCCGAGGCGCTGCAAGGGCTGTGGCTCGTCTGATGCTCTGAAAGGTTCCCCTCCCTGTTCAGCAAGTCCCGCTCCCTGCTGCAGGTACTGCTCTGTCTCACTGTAAATGCGGGGCTAGTGGAAGCGGAAATGGAGGCCCCTGGCACTCACAGAAACTCTCTGCCCTCTCTGTGGAGCCGGGTCCTTCCCTCAGCCCCCCAAATTCCTTCATCTGGGGCAGGAGCTCTTTCCCTCACACCCATACCCCTCCCCTCTTTCCTTGATCTCACCCCCAGCCCATTCCCCGTGCTCCCAGGCAGAGATCTTCCTGCCCCATATGGCGCAGAAGGACCTTTGGGTCAGGGCTACAGACTGTCTGCCCTACTGAAGCTCAGGAAGCTCCACATTTGAGGAGGTGAGGATGGGACAGAGGCTCAGGGCTAGCTTCATCTCCTGCCCTTTATTCTTCCTTTGGCCCTTCTCTGGGCTCTCAGAGTCTGACATGAAGAGGAGCCTCCTCCCCCCGTGTCTTCTAGGCCCTGGGTTGTGTGTGACAGCCTCCCAGATGGCTGCAGTCAGAAGCTGAACCACCTCAGGGAGCAGTGGGGACAGGTCCCTTGTCCGAGGAAACCAAGCAGTGGTAGTTCTCAAAGAGGCTGAGAGGGAAGACCCCGCTCCCTCATGGAGGTAAGAGCCATTGACTTCTTTGGGCATATGGGTTTCTTGGGGGGAGAAATGGGATCCCTGCTGCATAGCCTGGCTGGGAGCTTCCCCCATCCCTGGGACTGAGACATCTCCATCAATGTGCCACCCTTGGTTTTTTCCTCGCAAGAGGCTCCCCAGAGAACTCCTCAAACCTGTTCTCCTGGGAGTGTTTCTGGGAGGAGGCTCCCATCCCTCAGTCTCCAACTCCATCATGCAGCCTCATTCACCTAACATCTCCGCTCTCCAGCTCCACTTCCCGCAGCAGGACAAAGGGACCTTCAGCTCCTAGAGAACAGACTCTGACCTTCTTCTGATCAGCAATGGGGTTTCACCATCCCCTCAGCAAACCTGTCAGCCGGGCTGGACCAGATTTGAAGGAGGAGGGTATCTAACAGGGTGGCTTGGCCTGTGGCTGCCAAGCCTGGGGCTAGGCCAAGTTGATGACCAAGTGAGCCCCACCTGAGAGGAAACAAGGGGAAACAGCAGCAAAAGTACAGAAGCAGACCGAGCTGTTCAGTAGACGGCCTCTGGCCAAAACCTAGAGTCCAGGGTAGGACTGGGTTCTCTCACCGTCCCTAAGGAAGGGGACATAGAAGACCATAGAAACCCAAGAAGGGTAGGCCAAGCCAAAATCAGGCCGAGGAAGAGCTCCCCACAAGGGTGGAAGGCCTTGTTTCTGTTCAAGACATTTTTGGACTTTGTTTGGAAGGAGCACGACCCAGGAAGGAGTAGACTAAAGGCCAGTCACCTGGTTGGGGGGGCTGAGTTCCCAGCCAACAAACTGCAAGAGTGAGTATCAGCGGGGTTGCTAGCCCAGCGAGAAAGCGGTGATACGAGGCCTGGCCAGCATCTAGCGGTGAGTGAACTCTGGTACACGCCTGCTTCCATTCTGGAAACAGCCTGGTATTGGAGAGTGGGTGGGGAGAGCAGGGAGGTGGGAGGGGTTCCTGAGGCTGGGGTGGGGAGGAAGCTGTGGGGCTGGGAGGGGAAGGACATGGCCCGGCTTGTGGGAGGGATCCTGCTGGCTGTGTCTGGAGCCCTGTGTAGCCTCTTCTGTGGGAAGTTCCCATGGGTCAGTGGGGCCTGAATCTCTCCTGCTCCTTTGGTCTCTTTGGACTTCACAGGAGATGTCTGGTGAACTGCCCTTGGACTCTGGGCCCAGCACGGCTCAGAAATTATTCGCTACCTTCAGAGAGACAGGGCACAGCTCAGCCTGTTGGGTAGGCTGGAGACTCACACTTCACTCGAACACACAATGCTGAGGTGCTTTGGGAAGCACAGTAACAAAGAAGAGATTTAAATGACACTAAGCAAGAGAAAGAGACAAATTTCAAACAGACAAACAAAACACAACACACTTTGTAGTGACTAAAACTGAATCTTAACAAGTCACAATCTTTGCTTTAGCAGTTTCCAGACTAACATCTCAGCTTTCCTAACAGACCTTCTTTGATGTCCCTGTAGGCTACAAAACTTCTCTGTCGAATCCGCTGATTTGATTGCTTCATCTTCTGGTTTCAGACCCTCTGTTCTCCTTCTGGGCTGCCTGGACCCTGACTGTAACATCTCTCTGGCCCAGCCTCTTACCCAGATGCGTGCTGCAGCCAGCCCAGCGCAGGGAGCAGGGGGGACAGATGATCTCATCCCGTCAGACCAAGAAACAGGGGTCCCAATGAGGCTTAGATGGAAGATCCCAGGCATCTCCTGGAGGTAAGAACCGTCCACTCTTCTGGGCACTTGGGGCTGTTGCAACAAAGAGGGGGCTCCTGTTCCATAGCCTCTTTGTCCTCATGACTGTGGTTTTTTATTCTCAGAGGATGCGTCCGGGACCCTGGAGACTGTTTCGTGGAGGAGGTTTGAGCGGGAAGAGATCAGTCACTGTCATGACCCCTGGGTCATTAACCCGGGTCTCCAGGGTTCCTGGGAGCAGCCACCCTCCAGCACGCCACCTGGAAGCCTACGAAAAACTGCTTACCTAGGACTGACGAAGTCCAGATCCAGTTTGAGGCTCCATCCCTGAGGCCCATTGGCAGAGTCCCAGAGCAGCTAATCGGCCCCCGGGACCTCCTTAAACCAGCAGCAGGAACAAGGAGCTGTCTGAACACCCGAGCTCCTCCCCGCCCCCTCTGGACCGTGTGTTGGCTCTTCCTGCTCCCACTCCCCAGGCTTGATTTCCTGGCATCCGGACTCGGGGTGACTCATCTGACTTGAGGTGCTGAACGCAATTTGGTCTTTTGCTTCTGCTCTTCCAGTGTCCTGACCCAGCTGACTCTCGATTCCTGTCTTGTGAGTGTGGACTCTGCCTCTGACCACTAGGTCTGGCTGCCCATGACCCGGCCATGACACTGACTTTTCTACAATTCCTCCAGTGCCCTTTCCTGCTCTCCAGCCCTGCTCTCCCAGCAAGACACACCGATCCCTGGCTCCTAGAGTCCTGCTTGCCTGCTATTCAAGGGGCTCTAGGGGAGAGCTTGTCTTGCCCCCTCCCCTACCACGGCTGCTTTTCCTCGGGGACTCTCCCTAGCGCAGAGGAGAATCCGTCCTGGCAGCAGTTCAGGAAGTCACGCAAGGGACGGTCTGCTCAGCTCCCTCTGCAATGCCGCTGCCCGAGACCATCACGAGTGGGTGCCCAGTGACTGCACTGGCAGCTCCTTGAGAGACTCCTGGGGCAGGGCAGTCGTGTTTCCCGGTGACCGCGGGAAGCCATGCAAAGAGTGCGGCATTGAGGAGACTCTCCTGCTGTCCCAAAGGGTTTCTGTTCTCCTGCACGGTCAGACCGTGGGGCCGGCTGGCAGAATGGGGAAGAGCTGGTTGATGATGAGTCGGAGGATTCACCAAAGAGGTGGCAGCAGCTGCAGATGCTGGAGTCCCTGTGGTCGGGTTACCATGCGTCCGGATTTTCCCAGACATGTCCGGCTTTTGGGGTTTTCAATCACCCTCCAGGAGGAATTTGTAAAACTCTCCAAAGGGCCGGGATTTCCTTCCCAATGCAGCACTCCGGGGGCGGAGGGGGAGCTGCGTGCTCTGCGGGGGAGCGCGGCACTGTGTCTGGCTCCGCACCCCAGACACACTGCTCTGAGCAGCAGGGTACGGAGGCCGGGGGGCTGGAGAAGGGGCATGGGGTCCCAAGGGACAGTCAGGGGACAGGGAGCAGGAGGGGTTGGATGGGTCAGGGGTTCTGGGGGGAGCCTGTCAGGGGGTGGGCATATGGAGAGGGGTCGGGGGAGTCAAGGGACAGGGAGCAGGGGGGGTTGGATGGGGCGGAGGTTCAGGGGGGAAGTCAGGGGCAGGGAGCTGGGGGGATTAGATGGGTCCGGGGTTCTGCGGGGGCAGTCAGGGGACAGGGAGTGGTTGGATAGGTGTGGGAGACCCAGTCGTCTGTCAGGGGGCCGGGGTGCGGATAGGGGGCGGGGCAGTCAGGGGACAGGCGGGGGGAGGTTCTAGGGGGGCAGTTAGGGTGGGGGGGTCTAAGGAGGGGGCAGTTGGAGACAGGGAGAAGGAAGGCTTAGATAGAGGACGGGGTCCTGGGAGGGGGCGATCAGGGCACTAGGAGCCAGGGGGGTTGGATGGATGGGCGGTTCTGTGGGGGGCAGTCAGGGGGCAGGAAGTGGGAGGGAGTAGATAGGGGGCAGGGCTACAACTCCCCCCCTCCCCCCCGGAGTGTCCTCTTTTTGGAAAGTTCAAAAATGGTAACCCTTCCCTATGGGCCCAGCCTCCACTCCTGAGAGTTCAGGCGAACCTGCCCCTGTTCTCAGGGAGTCTTTGGCTGTCGCGGCTGGGCCTGCCTGCCGAGACAGAGGACTCAGTGCTTCCATCAGGCTGCTCAGCTGCAAATGCAGCCACCCAAAGACGGGAAGAAAGGAAGCGAAAGAGCAAAGCTGGACCCTCCGCTGAGCTCCTGCCATCAAGTGAGCCCGGCCTGGGAGAGACGAGGGAAAGCTCCAAGGTGGCTGCAGGAATCCAGGGGAGGAGAAATAAATCATTAATGATGAATCCTACGGGCTTTGTCTTGTGTGGTGAAGGGTTTAAAATGGGTCTAGTTACTATCACATTCAACTTCACAATCGCTGTGTCTGATTGAAGGGCAGGTCTGGAAAGGTCAGAGGTCCCTCGAGGAGCTTCAAGTCTCCGATTCTGTCCCTATTGCCTGCTTTGACCAGCTGATCTCACCCCAACACATCCCTCAGGTGGTCGCAGTGGTGAGCTCTTTCCTTCTTTTTCTGGATGAGCCGCCAGCATGGGGACAGGATACATGTGGCCAAGGAAATGGAGAGGCATGGGGGTCACTTGCAGAGGCATGCAGAGAGCTTGCAGAGTTGCCTGTTAATGCAGCTCCTCTGGGGGAGCACGGTAGGGTCCCGTGCACTCAGGGCACCATTTCAAATTTTGGTGGTGGTGGGGAGGATAAGTTCACCATGATTCCAGGGGCTACTTAGGCACCTGAAAACTCTCGTGTTTTGGCAGATAACTTAGCAAAGAGCTGACGGGAACACTTGCCAGACTGCTTTCCGGGGAAGACAGCTATAAGCATGGATCCAGGGAATGGTTCTGCATCTCTGAGCTGTTTGGACACTTTCAGGGAACATTCCCGATGCAAGACAGAGATCCCCAAAGTTATCCTGGGTAACCCTGAGAGACTTATGGAAAACTAGCAGATACCACATCTCTGCTGTCACTTTGCACTGACAAACTTGGACTGTCTGAACCTGTTCATGTATTTTACCTGCTTTAAGCTCTCAATAATTTTCACATATAAAAGAAAGAAAATTAAATAAATGACATAGTTACACTGATATAAGGCCGTAGCGTAAACCCGACCTCAGAGTTGTCCCATTGAAATGGAATTATTCACAGCAGTCATTAAACATTAAACATGCGCGTAAGTGTTTCCAGGGCCGAGATTAAGGCCACAGTGTACGAGAGGGGCAGACGCAAGAAGAGAAGAGCGGTGCAAAAACTGAAATACCACTTGGAACCTGGCCCAAACAATGCAGCATGACAAATAAACTCATCTTGTTATTCAGTAATAGAGCTGGTTCAGAATGGTTTTACACTCACAATGCAACCTTTGAACTAAAAATACCACTTTGGATTACATGGATCATTTGAAAAAAGTTCCCTTTTTAAAAAAAACATTTTGGATTTCTCTGCCCACTTGAGAGAGAACGTGGAGTTTTTCCCACCAAAACTAAAAAAAAATTTGATCATTAAAAGCATTTGCAAGTAAGTTTGAAGAATATGGTGGGGGGGGGGGAGTTGCTTTTTGGAAATTGTGCTTTTGTGAGGTGGGGGGGAGTTATATTTGAAAGGAGTTCTTCATCCTCTCCCACTCTCATCCAGGGGAGACCAGGGCCCACCACTTTTTACTGGCCATAAGTGTGAGCGACTGAATGAGTGGGGAGAAAAGGGAGTGTGTGTGTGGGGGGGGGGGCTTGGGGGGCAAGGGGCGGCATGAAGTGGGAGCTCAGAGGGAAAGGCGGTGTGAGGGGGGGCCCAGGGAAAGGGGCGGTTTGAGGGGGCAGGACCTCGAGGAGAAGGGGTGGCATAGGGGCTAGGCCACAGTTTGGCTGCCAGCAGCCCGCCCACTTTTAGGAAGCTTTTGCCCATTCTGCCCTCATCCCAAATTAATTTGTTACAGTAAGAAAACTTCGAGCAACAACGAGACTCAGAGACCCACAATATAACCGCAAAAATCCTCACCCGCCCCTGGAGCTGGGCAAACAGAATTTTTGGTCGCTGGCAATTCCAAAAACAGAGATGGAAAAAAACTGGTTTCAGGTTGAACAAAACTAAAATTTTTACAAATTTTTGATGAACCAAAAATCTTTAAAAAAAAAAAAAAAAAGACCCAGGGATATTTCAAGGCTTGTAACTTTTTGAATTTTTAAAATAAAACTGAAGGACATTTTTAAATAAAAAATTGTTTCAAGCTGAAAAATCAAAATGGTTTGTTTGGAAAGTGTCTAAACGAAATGCTTCGACTTGTTAAGAACTGGGGGGAGGGGCTGTACATGAACAATTCAGCAGACCGGATACGAATTCACAAACTGCTGAATCTGCATTTTTCTCCTAAAATTGGTTTAGATGAAAAGTTTCGCCCAGTCTAGTCCCCACCTTTGGGGGACATCGTAAGAGGGATCAGCTCTTCTAGCTGGTTCCCCAGCCCAAGTCTGTCTCCATTTAATGGGTCCCTCCCCGCCACTCCGGTTTAGGGTTGCCAATTTTAACTGGACGTATTCCTGAAGATTTTATCACATGGCATAATCTTTCATTAAAAATTAATCTTGAATTCCTGCAGACTCCCGGTCACCCTGGAGGATTGGCAATGCTGCTCCAGTTTCCTGGGCCACACCCGTGTCCCCACCTAATGGATCCCTTCCTCTGGGTTCCTGGGTGAAGCGTCTGTCCTCCATGAGCAGGTCTCCTTCCCCCTTCTCCAGGGCTGGGTCTGGATTCCTGTTTCTGGTTCCCTGGGCCTGGTCCCCGTCCCTGTCACACACTGCGGGGAGCTCAGGTTCCTGTCGCTCAGACCAGTTCCACCGCCCACACCATGCTGAGCTGGGCGAGCGTTTCTCTTCGTGCTCAGTTAGGAAGAGGGACCAGACGCTGCGTTAATTACCCCCAGCTGGTCACGCTCCACAGGGAGGCGTTGCAATCACGCCAGAGAGGACAGGGAAATAACACACAGGGACGTGATATAGTTATATCCAGGAGGCCCCGGGGAAGGCATTTCCTGAGGGTCAGACCATGCCCTAGTCGATTATTCCCTGCCGTAGACAGGGCTAGTTGGGTTTTGTTGGGGTTCACATGGACTTTCATGCCCATAATTTTCTTCTGCTCTCCCTCAAACACTGTGAGGGTCTCCTCCTGTGGGGAATCCCTGCTGGCGGCGTGGCTGTGAGTGTGAGGGACTCAGGTGGTGCTGGGTGCGGAGGGACTCAGCGCCGCTGGGCGTGGTTGGAGGTGTGTTCCCTGCGTCCTGGAGTCTGGATTTTAATCTCTGAGTAGTGCAGGCTTTCGCTCTCCTCGGCCCCCCAGCTGCCGTGGCCCTGTGTTGGACAGACACACTGTGAGGACGCCGTCACCCCAGATCTGGTCTCTTAATTCTGGCCAATTTAGGCAGCTCCCAGGGAGCAAATCCCACAGTGTTACCCCAGATCAGAGGGGTTGGGAGCCAGGACTCCTGGGTTCTCTCCCCACCTCTGGGAGAGGAGTGGGGTCGAGTTGGGTAGAGCAGGGGGGCTGGGAGCCAGGACTCCTGGGTTCTATCCTTGGCTCTGGGAGGGGACTGGGGGCTGGTGGGTTAGGGCAGGGGGGATGGGAGCAAGGACTCCTGGGTTCTCTCCCCTGCGGAAGAAGGGAGAAGAAAGGAACGTTAAAACGGAGGAGTGTGAGAGAGAGTCTGGGGTGAAGAGGGAAGCTGCAGAGATCTAGGGACGGGAGAAGAAGGAAGGACGTGGGGGGTTAGTTATATAAACGGACAACCCAGCATGGGCCACAACGGACAGACGGCCACTCGGGTGTGTTCACGAGCAGAGGCCCTGGCGCATGGGGACCAGGAGTTTAGCAGGGGGAAGGCTCCGGTTTCGTACCTCAGCATCTCTTCAGGAGGAGGGTGGCCACCAGGCCGATCATAAGAAGGAGACCCAAGGCGATGGCGACCTGGTACAGGAGCTCCCGGCTGCAGCACCCTACGGGGGCAGGTTCTTTACCTGGGAGATGGAGAGGAGCGTTAGGGGATTCTCAGCCCCTTGAGCCAGCCAGTCCCCTGCCCTGGGGCCGGAGAGGGGGAAGGCTGATTCCACCAGGGATGAAATGCAGCCACCTCTGGGGTAGAACGCAGGGGCTGTTTATACAGGGACCCCTTGCCCGGTGCTGAGATTCAGCGGGCTCTGGGGTGGGGCAAAGGCTGGTTACCAGCCCACACAGTGATGCCATGGAACCATTTGGGACAGGAAGTGAAGGCAGAACCCGCGTGGAGCCGTTACCGTTCCAAGGCCGCAGGCTGAGGATGATTCCCAGGGAGAAGAGAACGACGAGCAAAAGGGAGATGACGGCTCGGTAAAAGAGGGGCCCCGAATCCCGACAGACCTCACATCCCCCTGGAAACCCTAGACAATAGAAATGAGGGGTTAGGAGATTCCTGGACCGATGCCCCATAGAGGGGACAGCCCCGTAACCCATTCCCACCACCTCAGCCAGCCAGTCCCCCATCCTGGGGCTGAATCGGTGCTGGCACCCCATAGAGGGGAAGGCCCCGTGCCCCCATTCCCCACCTCACCTGTGTCACTCTGGTTTCTCCCCATCACCCGCAGCTCGGTGCCCGCTCCTGTCCCGATCTGTCTCTGGCGGATGCTGATCTGACACTGATAGAGACCAGAGTCCCGCTTCTCCAACTCCGACAGGGTCAGCGTGACCTCCCCTTTCCGGAGCAGATCCCGGTGGGACACACTGAGCCTCCCCTTGTAGAAGGGATGGTGAGATTCCAGCACGACTCTGGGTGCTCTAGTCCACGTTGCTTTGGCCACACTGCCCTGTCTGTTCTCGAAGGAGCAGCTGAGGTTCACGGTCTCGCCGGGGGATGCTCGGAGGATAGCGGGGCTCTGAAGGACTGTGAGACCTTCGTGAACTAGGGCAATAAACATTACAGCAGCAAAGGAAAATGACGACGAGTGGTACCAAGACACACCCCAGCCGCCCGAAACCTTAGCAGCACGGAGAGAAGAAGCTAAGGGGAAAGAATTGTCCGTTCCTGTCCACCTTGCTATTGCTCACAACACTCCCGATAACACACTGCACAGGGCTTTCACTTCCACCCCAACAGAGACCCGACATCAACACTGCTCTGGGCACGGCAGATGCTCACAGAGACGTTAGACGTCAAATCACTCAGGACAGCTAAGTCCAAAGCAGACTGCGAGGAATTACAAAGGGATCTCACTAAACTGGGTGACTGGGCAACAAAATGGCCGATGAAACTCAAGGGTGGAAAATGCAAAGTCAGGCACATTGGAAAACAGAATCCCAACTGTACATACAAACTGATGGGGTCTCAATTAGCTGTTACCACTCAAGAGAGATCTTGGAGTCGTTGTGGATAGTTCTCTGCAAACATCCACTCCATGTGCAGCATCAGTGAAAAAAGTCACCAGACTGTGAGCATCCATTAGGAAAGGGAGAGACAAAAAGACAGAAAATATCCTATTGCCTCTATATAAATCCATGTTTTGCCCGCACCTTGGACCCTGCGTGCAGTTTTGGTCGCCTCAAATCAAAAAAAGATACATTAGAATTGCAAAAGGTACAGAGAAGGGCAACCAAAACAATGAGGGGTATGAAACGGTTTCCCCCTTACAAGGACCAGGAAACCCCCTTACAAATTAAAGTGCCAGCTTGTCATTTTAACCCTTTTCAATACACCACAAACACATGCCTCCACTTTATACAATTTGTGCTTCAAACTAGAGGGGGTCAGAATTCGTCCTGACGGAACGTTTTCCTCTTGGGAAATGCCGTCTCATTGACAGGGTGACAATTGGTTTAAAACTGGGGCAGGGAAAGCGTTTTTGATAGGGTCAAAAGGGAA
Source organism: Eretmochelys imbricata (assembly GCF_965152235.1). Taxonomy (NCBI): domain Eukaryota; kingdom Metazoa; phylum Chordata; order Testudines; family Cheloniidae; genus Eretmochelys; species Eretmochelys imbricata. Next base: position 55,036,205 of record NC_135585.1, read on the forward strand.
TGATTTGATTTTGCATTTCCAGACTGATTTGATTTGATATTATGAAGAGGAGTCAACACTGAAATGAAACATTTGTTTTATGGAAACAAAAAACTTCTCATTGACGTAATGTGACATATCCACATCTATCTATGCATCCATGCATGCATCCTCCACCCCTAGATCTAGATGGATGGATGGATGGATGGATGGGTATTCTTTTTGCGGTGGGATGGATGGGTACATAGATAAAAAGATAGATGAGATGGATGACGGGGTAGGGCTGAATGGACAGACAGAGATGGATCTAGGGATAGGTGTATGGACAGATAGGGCTGAAGATAGTGGAGTGGGGCAGATGGACAGAAGGACAGAGAGAGAGGGATCTAGGGACAGATGTATGGACAGATAGGGCTGAAGATAGTGGAGTGGGGTAGAAGGACAGAAGGACAGACAGAGATGGATGTAGGCATGGGGCAGATGGACAGAAGGACAGACAGAGAGGGATCTATGGATGGGGTAGGTGGCTGGATGAACACGTTAAATTAGTACCTGCTCCCCAGGTGGGGATGAGGAGGACAACGCAGAGGACAGGGCTCAGGGCTGGTGGTGGCTCCATGGTCCCCGCTCTCTGGGCGGCTCCGTGGGGCCTGCTCAGCTCAGCCTCAGCATCCTCCGGAAGCATCAGGCCCAGGGGTGGTGGAAAGTTTTGTGGTCAGTGCCTCTGAGATGGCTGCAGCGAGAGGCCGGGGACGAGGGCCGGATGTGTGTGTGTGTTTGAGCATGTGCTATTCACTGTGTGAGGGACTGGCTGGTGTGTGTGTGTGTGCGTACGTGTGAGCGTGCACACATCCCACTGCCCCCTAGAATCAGCCGCATTCATCTGTGTCTCCTAGCCCCTCTACTGCGTATGACTGAGGAGGATTCCCCTTACTTGGACTGGGGCAGTTGGGGTGTTTAGAGCTGGGGCATCTGGTCTGATGCCCCGCCCGGCTGCCCTGGTGCAGGGGGCAGAACAGCAGCAGCTGGCATCTCCGGGAGCATCCTGGCTTGGTGGTGGTCCCCAGGAACAGCTCCCCTACCAGGGCTGCATCCTACACTGGACCACAAATCCCTGCTCTGCTCTCAGACCAGGGGGACCAATGGGCTTGAATTCCCGCCGTGGGTTGGCGATCCGGCCCTGTGAATTTTCCACGTCATTTTTATCGGCTCTGTCACGAGATATTTCTAACCAGATCTGTCCTTAGCGGCACGACCTTGATGGTGGGCCGATAGCTACACCACACCGCTGGCTCGTGATATTCAGAGGAGCTGTCAGGATGCAGGTAGTTCTGAGGGGGATTTAGGGTAATTTGAAGCCATTATCTGTCCCAAACGAGCCCGCCAAATTGTACATGCGGCTGCGGGTGGGTAAAATCTTCCCCATCAGCAGCTGCATTTCAGTCACCGCCCCCTGGGGTCGCCTCCCATCTCCCTTTATCTCCAGGAAGTCCTATTTTCTTGCATGACCTTATCTCCGCTGGCTGAGACATGCCAATGTGCCATCGCTCCCATCCAACCCCGTGCCCATCAGCCCCAGCTCAGGTGGCCAATTTTGGTGGGACGTATTCCTGGAGGTTCCATCCCATGACATAACCCTTAATTAAAGATTAACCCTGAATTGCTAGAGTCTGCAGGACAATGGTGGAAGATTGGCAACCCTAGGCCTCAGATGACAGCGTGGTTGTGGACAGGGGTGGGCGGAGAAGGGATGGCGCCTGGCGACTCAGAGTGAAGGTGTCGGCTGGTAGGTGGACTCATGGGAAGGGGTCTGAGAGTGGAGGGGGAGACGGGGCGCTTGTGTTGAGGGGCTGAAGTTCCTTGCTTTCGTGGGGTGTTGTTTTGTCCACTGACCCTGCTCGTTTCACAACCTGCTTTGGGTGTTAAATTTGACAAGAGGTGCTTGTGAATTTCTACCCGTGGGGAAAGCTTATGAGTGTAATATCATATCTCATTGAAAGGTGACAGGGCCAGAAAGAGTTAATTAACTCACAGACTGACCTGACCCATGGCTGAACTTTAGAGACTTGTTAGGAAGAGAGTAAATGAATAGAGCTGTGGTAGAAGGGGAGATGTTTGCTCAGGTCTTGTGGGATGTCAGCAAACAAGTCTTGTCTATTGCTATGGCTTTGATTCAAAGATCAAAAAAGGAATATTAACATTTATGATGACACTTGAGTGAAACAGTATTATTGTCTCTATGAACGTTGTGATAAACTGTATCTGAACTGTTTAATGGATAAATTACACTAGGCTAATTGCCAGGATGGTTGGGAGACAGAAGATGAAGCTTATTCTCTCAGGCCAAGAAGCTGCTGGAAAATGCATAAAATCCCTGGGACGCCATCCTGTTTTGTCTCAGATTTGCTTTGGGTTTCAAGAAGGGGAAACCCTGAGCCATAAGAATGGAGATCCCCAGTCACTGACTGGAGTCACCCTGAACATGGACATTGCACTATAATCTCTGGACTATTTCTAAAAGGACTTTTGGCAACTACAGACTTATCTGTGCTCTGTTTCTGAACCTCAAGAATTGAATTCGTGTCTGTCTGTATATTGATCTTTTAACCAATACTTTCTCTCTCTTTTCCTTTTTAATAAATTTTAGTTTAGTTAATAAGAATTGGCTGTAAGCTCGTATTTTAGGTAAGATTTAAGTTATAATTGGACCTGGGTGTGTGGCTGATCCTTTGGGATTGGAAGGACCTTTTCTTTTCTATGATGAGGTAAGATTTTCAGTAATCATCATCATATCTGACATGTGTGTCTGGATGGAGGCCGGAGGCTGGGCAGTTTAAGGGAACTGCGTTGTTTGGACTTCTGAGTAACCAGGGAGGTCGTACAGAGGCTGTTTGGGGCTGGCTGGGTAAATCTCAGTATTGGAATATCCACCAGCTTTTGGGGTTTGTCTGCCCCGTTCTGTTTGCAGTTCACCCTGATTGAGCGACTTCAGCTGGCTCCCACAGGCAGCATCGTTACAATGGTGTAGTCGGCAGGATCCACAGAACCAGGTCAATTAAGCTTTGGGTCAGAAGCCCACACTATGTACATTTGAATTTTGGTATTGAGAGTTTGGTTGGTTAAAGAACAGTTGCAGTGGGTGAGCAGAGAGCATAGGAGGGCCTTGACAAAAAGAGCCCTGGAAGATTTGTGTTCAGAAAAGGGGATAAGCTGTAGAAAGAAAGCTACAAATCAAGAACTGAGAGATCTGCTCATGGCCAGTGATCAGGAGGCAGGAGCACAGCCCTTGCCTGAGGCTACAGAAGCAATTAGAATGCAAAAGGCAGCAAATAAACTGCAACTTGAGCATGGACAGAAACTAGCAGATCTTCGGTTGCTGGAAAAGCAAAAGATCACTGAGTTCGAAGGAGAAGCTGCTGAGAGAGAGAAAGAAGCTGATAAAAGAAAGAAGGAGGCTGATGAGAGTGAAGAAAGGGCTCATCGGGGGCGCATGGAGCTGTGGGCTGCAGAAGAGAAGGCTCACCCACTTCATCTCCAAGTCATGGACGAGCGGAGAAAGTCATCCCCACCTGGTACTCCACTTCCCCACCACCACGAGAAAACTGGGAAAGGATGTTTCCAATTTACAACGATACTGAGGCTATAGAGGAGTTTTTGTCTACCTTTGAGTGCCCCTGCAATCTGTACCAGATCCCCGATGCTCAGCGAATGCCTGTCCTGCTGACCAGGCTGACTGGAAAAGCCAGGGAGGTATTTAATGAATCGGGGGAAAACTCAGATTAAAGCTGAATATGGGGAAAATACTGCAGAGTTTATTAGCCGTGCAGAAGTGAATGGAGTGAGGTGTATGGCATGGAGGGACCCCGCAGCAGATATTCCTTGAGTTAAAGCAAGTCTTGTCAGGGAGGAAGATTATTCGCCAGGTGAAAGGGTAACCGTGGTAGCCCTATCTGAGTATTTTGTCAGGGCGCCTTTGGCTAAAATCCACCTTAAAGGGAAGGGATTTGAGGGCACCATGGTTGTGGGAGTGAAGAACACAGTCCCTAAGGATCTTATGTTGGACATGATATTAAAGCTATGTTCAGTCAAGTTAACACAAACCAGGCACAGGGGAGGATTAATCCCGAGGTTCTGTCTATGGAGGGTTTCTCCAAAAGTTTGTCTTTGGAGAACAGTTGTTTGGCTGTGAATGAAGTTTCTGAGTGTCTGTCTAATGTCTCAGAGGTAAATCTGGAATTAGGTCAAGACAAGGGAGAGGAGGACAAGGAGATTCTGGAGGAGCCTAGGCAGCCTTGTGAGCTGATGGTTTTGTCTAATCAGCAGTTTGGGAAGGCCAGGATAGTGGAAGATAAGAGTCCCTATGCCTTACCTGTTTTCTGGGTGGAGAATTGGGACAGTGAAGGAAATGTGCCCGTGTCTGTCAGGGGTGTTGACTTGCCTATGGAGGGAGCTACCTCGGTCTCCAAGCAGTTGTCTGTGAACAACCCTGTGCGCTGGGACAAGGGAAATGAGATCCCAAGCTGGGTGTCTGGGAAAGGGGAAGGTTTCTCCAGCTCTTCTTTGTCTGTGGAGCAGACAGAAGGGGTCTTTCAGGCTGTGATGGTTGAGGATAGTGCAGATGTCTCAGAGTTGGTTCTGGATTCAACTAAAGCCCACGAAGGGAAGGGTCCTAAGTTTGTGTCCGCTGGGGAGAATGGCCCTGTAACTAAGTCGCATCCCGTTCGTGTCATGGAAAAATCCCAGAAACCAAACAATTCTGGTGCTTGTATTTTGCCTGTTGCTAGTGTGTGGTTGGAAAAGGATGTAGCAACTCGGTCTAATCAGGGTGAGATCCTAGCCAGGGCACGAGAAGAGCATAAAGGTGATTTGATTATGTTACCTAGTGACAATTTAACAACTTGTAGCAAGAAGGAAAAGATTCCTGAACTTGTGTGTGGCAAAGGGAAGGAGAAGGCTTCTAGCCTTTTATCTAGGAAGTCTGTAAGTTTGCCTGAAAGGGGATTGCGTAGGAACCTGCCTGATGGGCCAAAGGTGATCCTGGATGTAAGTGAAACCCAGAAAGAGTCCGTTGTTGCTCAGGAAAGTGTTCCTCTAGAGCAAGTCCTAGGTGAAGAGGGTAAAGGCAGAATTTCTGAGAGGGGTGAATTGCTGCTTAGAGAAGCTCCTAGGGAAAGGAATCCTCACGGTAATCTGTGCACGCAATATGCTGCCACTGAAGGGAGTGACAGTGATTTAATCAAGGAAGTTTCAGTTCCTAACAGCCAGAAAGTTTCTGCTGTGAATGGATCCACTGACTCTCCCGTTGAAAGATCCAGTGTGGAGAGCTTTGAGACGGTCTGAGATGGCGTAAAAGCTGTTAAGGATTCAAACAGCCCCATGACCAAGTGGCCCTGTTTGGCCAGCTTGTTGGGGAGACAAGGCTGTGGAGAGAGGAATGTCTCCATGCTGACCGTGTGAGTGACCGGGCTGTGTCTCCGGTTCAGAGGGAAGCCTGCGTAGCTGAGTCTGCAGAGCAGAACAGCTGTGTGGTTTCGAGCGTTGCAGGAAGTGCGGCTACTCCAAGGAGACCCTGCCCCACGTCCTGTGCAGCTGCAAGCCCCACTCCAGAGCCTGGCAGCTGCACCACATGCCATCCAGAACCGCCCGGTGAAAGCCGTCGCCCTGCGCCTGGGGGAGGTCGCCGGGAACTGCGCCGTCCCCGGGACCAACAGCCAGTCGTGACCCGACGTGGTCGTCACCGACGAGGCCCAGAAAAAGATCGTCCTCGTCGACATCACGGTCTCCTTCGAGAACAGGACCCCGGCCTTCCGAGAAGCCCGAGCTTGTAATCTGGAAAAATACACCCCCCTGGCCGCCACCCTGAGAGCGAAGGGCTACGAGGTGCAGATGGACACCCGGATCGTCGGAGCCCTGGGCGCTTGGGACCCCTGCAACGAGCATGTGCTGCGGACCTGAGGGATCGGTCGACGCTACGCACGGCTCATGCGTATTCCCTGATAACTTCTATGCTTAAACTCTGTACTCTTTTCTTTTTACTTCAGCATTATCTTAATAAAATTATTAAATCTCTGGAGAATGTAGGGGATGGCAGGTCTACGCTCATCTCTAGACACTTGGCATATGTATCAGAGTGGAAGCCGTGTTAGTCTGTGTCAGTGAGGAGTACTTGTGGCCCCTTCGAGTACTTGGGGCATTGTCTTCTTAGAGTTGGCATGGCAACACCCATTGTTTCATGTTCTCTGTGTGTATATATAGATCTTCCTACTGTATTTTCCACGGCATGCACCCGATGAAGTGGGCTGTCGCTCACGAACGCTTATGCCCAAATAAATTTGTTAGTCTCTAAGGTGCCACAAGTCCGCCTCATTCTTTTTGGATATGTAGTTTCTCAGTGGACTTAACATCTGAGTGGACTTCCATGTGGAAGCAGAGGTTGGTAATGAAAGGACAACAGAACCTTGCGTCTAACATGCTAGTAAAAATGGATGGTATCTCTTGAGTTTATAAAGAGATTCAATCATGTTATGCAACGTGACTTGGATAAACCATTTCTGTTCTACACTGGTACGGCTTCTAACCCAATACTAGCTGTAGTAAGACAGAACCAAGGATAGGGAGGTCTTGGGATGCACTCAGCGATGTTTGTGTCATCCCTTCCTGCATCAATTTTGTGTTGGGGGTGTGACGTTAGGAGTGTAATATATCTCAGTGAAAGGTGACAGGGCCAGAAAGAGTCAATTAACTCCTAGACTGACCTGATCCATGGCCGAACTTTAGAGGCGGTTAGAAAGATCTGTAAATGAATAGAGCTTTGAAATGCAACGAGACCGAGCAGTTTAAGGGAACTGTGTTCTTTGGACTTCTGAGTAACCAGGGAGGTCGTACAGAGGCTGTTTTGGGCTGGCTGGTATTGGAATATCTAAGTATTGGAATATCCACCAGCTGTTGGGGTTTGCCTTCCCCGTTCTGTTTGCCGTTCACCCTGATTGAGTGACCTCAGCTGGCTCCCGCGGGCGCCATCCTCACACTGCAGCTGTGGGGAGAGAGTGAGGAGAGGTGGAGCCGGGGGGAGGGCTGGGAGTCAGGACTCCTGGGTTCTATCCTAAGTTCTGGTTCAGTGTGGTCTAGCGGAAAAAGACTCCCATGCCCCCCTGACTCTAACCCACTAGTCCCCACTCCCATCGCAGAGCTGGGAGAGAACCCAGGAGTCCAGACCCTTTGTCATCCTTCAGTTCAGGTCTGTGCAGAGCCTGGCATGACAGGGGTCCCGATCTTTCTCAGAGGGGAGGGGTCTGTGCAGCACTCAGCACCAGGAGGGAGGGTCCATTTGCGACTGGTACTTTCTGCAGTTTCTGTGGTGGGCTGAAACGTGCCGAGTTGCTCGGGGCTCTGTCTTCACTTTCACCCCTGCACATCATGGTAAGAAACAGGATTTTCAGCCTCTTGCACGGCTGCAGCTTCTACAAAGGTGGCAGCTGGGGGAGGGCTGGGGAAGGGGGGAGCAGGGCTGAGTTACAATCAGCTACAGAAGTGTCGGAGTCAGGGGCGGGTGTGAAGCACAAATAACTGACCACGGTTTCCGTCCCGCGAGCTGGAGTCTATCTCCAGGCGCTCAGCTTGCAGTGCCAAAAATGCTTCTAGCCCTCACAGGTGCAAAGAAATCTCTCTAACCAGGGGCGGAGAGGGGGGAGCTGGCCCGAATGTGATCCAGGCAGTGATGGGAGTGGGGCGGACTATCCTGCTAGAATTTTACTTTCCTCCCAAATTTCCAATTTCTCACCTTTTTGTCCCAATTCAGGAGAAAAACAAGTGTTAAAATATAGATAGAAAATCTGTTTTCTAAACATCTGACCTGGGAGTGCTTGAAATTCCACCCAACACCCCTTCCTCATGTAGTCTGAGACGGGGTGAACAGCCTTATTTTCCAGCCTTCTTTCACCTCCTCTTCTCTGTTTCAATCTCTCCCCCTACATCGAGTCGGGACCTAGGGTGTTTTCAAAACAATCATTTGCACTGGGGAAAAGTCAGAAGCCTGAAGAAACTCGTCCCATTCGTTCTGCTAGAACTTTCCTCTCAGCCAGGTGAGTCGTACATTCACAAGACAGATATATTTCCGAGTGCAAACCTGCTTGTTTCAATAACACTGATATTTACGTGAGGAGAAGCAAATATGTTCCATAAATGCAACTACCACTGGGGTGAAGCTTGACAGGTATTATTATATAGAGAACATTATTTTTATCAAGAAAAATCATGAATTCCCATAAATGCAGCTAGCACTGGGGAGGAGCGTATTGTGTCAGCTCTTATATATAGGTGTAAACACACACACATATATACATATACACACTCACACTTTTTGTCCATGAGAAAACACATCATTTTCCATAATTATTTTTTTCTAAAAATATCTTCGCTAAAGAGAAACTTTTTCCCCCAAAGTATTTTCCTTTTTAAAGTGATATCGTTTTTGTCAAGGAGAACAGTTCACAAAGATATTTTTCTGTAGAAAGCAAGTTCTACATGGAAAGAACATTTCCCAGGAGAGAGTTTTCCTTAAAAATGCTTCATTTAAAAACCCCTTCACCTCACCTCACGTCACCGAACCTCCGCCTCATCCCCTAAGCGCGTCCTGTCCCTGCTTCTCTGCCCACCTCCCAGCACTTGCTGCCGCAGAACAGCTGTTTCGTGGCGGAACAAGCTCCGGGAGGGAGGGGGGAGGAGCGGGGACTCGGCGCGCTCTCGGGATGAGGCGGGACAGGGGCGGGGATTTGGGGAAGGGGGTTGGAATGGGGGCAGGGAGGGGGCGGAGTTGGGGCGGGGCCTTTGGGAAAGGGGTTGGAATGGGGGCGGGGCAAGGGCAGAGGCGGGGCGGGGCCGGGGGCAGACGGGGGTCGAGCACCCGCCAGCCGCGGTTGGCGCGTCTGTTCCCCAACTGCCCGCCTTCCAGACGGTCCGTTCTGTTTTTAGCCCACAGCCGTTGTTTCCCTCAGCGTTCGGATCGGCTGACCTTTGCCCCCCTTCGCTTTTCCCGCCAATTCTACCTGTTAGCGCTGTGGGATCTGCCGCTCCGCGCGTGGGCCTGACTCTTGCTCGTTTACAATGAAAGCCAGGGGTACACCATGGAGCCCGGGGATTTCTCTGGCATCAGCATCCTCCACGCAGGTGTTCGACCTGCAAGTTATTGCACCTTGTTTCTCATGTTTAGGCAAAAAGGGAAGCAGCTCAGGGGGTAGCATAAGGAAATCTCAAAATTCGGGGTCAAGAGTTCATCAGTTTCTGGTGCGTTACTCAAGTGAGTTTCGTCTCCATATTTTTCAAAGGGGACGTGTGTTTGTTTCATAACTAGAGAGGAACTGACTGAGTTGCGAACACTTCAACTGTGTCCGTAACAACCTGATGTTCCAGGAGAGGAGAAGTGGAGGGGAGGCCAGGAGACCAGGAAGCCACAACGAGGGCGGAAGTGACGCGGAAGCGGTGTCACGCCGCCTGCCACGATGGGGCGTTTGCCCACAGCCTTGGTGCAAAGCCCGACAGGGTCCGGGTGGGAAACAGGAGGCCTCAAGGGAAAGTTTCTTGGTGTGTTTGGTTCTGCAGCGGTTAAATGGCCCCAAGGAGAGCAGGTGGTGGGGGAGGTAGACAGGAGACCGTCCAAGGAGTGGGCCCAAGGCAGGGCGGGAGTGGACCAGATGTGGCGTCAGGACTATAGCCATAGACGACTTGCCCAAAGTTGGGTGCCACGCTCTCGATGACCCAGGTGGGAAAGACGAGGGGGAGGGTTCCGGGGTGTGGTGGGTCCCGCAGGATTTAAAGCAAGGGGGAGGGGGTGAAACTGGGGTTTACGCTTCAAAGGGAGGGGGAGACAGTGGAAGTGGATCTCAGTGAGGGCGGAAACAAACCAGAAGTGGCATCAACCCCTCTAACCTCAACGAAGGACTTGCCCATAGTTCCTTATGGCGTCCGGGTGGGAAACAGGAGCCGCGTTGGAAGGTTCCGGGATGTATTTGGGGGGGGTACCAGAAAGGGAGTGAGTCCCCTTCCCCAGGCCAGGGACAGTGGGGAGGGGAGAAAAGTGGGGGACGGACAAAAATCCCACAAAAATAGTAAATACCCAAAGGGGAAAAAACCAGAGACCAATTTCCCCCCTGGTGTTCCAATTACTTCTCGACATTGCTGGTTGATTTTCCCCAGTGATTTGTATTCAGTTCCTTCTTTGTCTCTCTTTTTTCCTTCTTCCCCTGCTCATCATTTAAAACAAATAACATTTGCAGGGGGGGCAAAATTCCAATTTACAGGGGAGAAAAGATTTTCATGAAAAAAAATATTGTTTTTGGGGGGGGGGAAGTGTCCCCATTTTCAGGGATAAAATGATACATTTTCACGGGGGGGGGGGGGGGGGGTGATGTTCCAGAACAAAATATCAAATTTTCAGGAAAGTATCATTTTTTTTCATAAGGAGAAAAAAGTTGACTTGCTGAAAAGCAAATTTTCAGAAATGATGGTAAGATTTTGGACCACGACAAGGAGACTGAAGAGAAGAGGGAAGTGAGAGAGAAAAACCAAAAGATTTTACCCAAACACATTTTTTCAAAAAACTCTGAAAACAGACAATTTTTCACACAAAGAAATTTATTTTTAGACCAAAAAAAATCACTTTCTTTGAGCAATTCCAGCTGGCTGGAGCAGTCACGCTGGTCGCTCAGACCAGCTCCACCGCCCACACCATGCTGAGCTGGGCGAGCGTTTCTCTTCGTGCTCAGTTAGGAAGAGGGACCAGACGCTGCGTTAATTACCCCCAGCTGGTCACGCTCCACAGGGAGGTGTTGCAATCACTCCGGAGAGGACAGGGAAATAACACACAGGGACGTGATATAGTTATATCCAGGAGGCCCCAGACAAGGCATTTCCTGAGGGTCAGACCATGCCCTAGTCGATTATTCCCTGCCGTAGAGAGGGCTAGTTGGGTTTTGTTGGGGTTCACAGGGACCTTCACGCCCATAATTTTCTTCTGCTCTCCCTCAAACCCTGTGAGGGTCTCCTCCTGTGGGGAATCCCTGCTGGCGGCGTGGCTGTGAGTGTGAGGGACTCAGGTGGTGCTGGGTGCGGAGGGACTCAGCGCCGCTGGGCGTGGTTGGAGGTATGTTCCCTGCGTCCTGGAGTCTGGATTTTAATCTCTGAGTAGTGCACGCTTTCGCTCTCCGCGGCCCCCCGGCTGCTGTGGCCCTGTGTTGGACAGACACACTGTGAGGACGCCGTCACCCCAGATCTGGTCTCTTAATTCTGGCCAATTTAGGCAGCTCCCAGGGAGCAAATCCCACAGTGTTACCCCAGATTGGAGGGGTTGGGAGTCAGGACTCCTGGGTTCTCTCCCCAGCTCTGGGAGAGGAGTGGGGTCGAGTTGGGTAGAGCAGGGGGGCTGGGAGCCAGGACTCCTGGGTTCTATCCCTGGCTCTGGGAGGCAAGTGGGGGCTGGTGGGTTAGAGCAGGGGGGATGGGAGCAAGGACTCCTGGGTTCTCTCCCCTCACTGTATTGTACCAGTCCTTATTGGCACCCGGAGACCAGACCCAAGCACTGTACGGAACAGGGCCCAGCCTGCATTGTCTCACCTTCGGCTGCCGCTGGCGGGGCTGCGAGGGGGGCGGCGCTGCGGAAGAAGGGAGAAGAAAGGAACGTTAAAACGGAGGAGTGTGAGAGAGAGTCTGGGGTGAAAAGGGAAGCTGCAGAGATCTAGGCATGGGAGGAGAAAGAAGGACGTGTGGGGGTTAGTTATATGGACAGACAGCCCAGCATGAACCACAACGGACAGACAGCCACTTGGGTGTGTTCACTAGCAGAGTCCCTGGCCCATGGGGGACAGGAGGTTAGCGGGGGGAAGGCTCCGGTTTGGTACCTCGGCGTCTCTTCAGGAGCAGGGTGGCCACCAGGCCGAGGATGAGAAGGAGCCCCAAGGCGATGGCGACCTGGTACAGGAGCTCCCGGCCCCAGCACCCTACGGGGGCAGGTTCTTTACCTGGGCGATGGAGAGGAGATTTAGGGGATTCTCAACCCCTTGAGCCAGCCAGTCCCCTGCCCTGGGGCCGCAGAGGGGGAAGGCCCCGTACGCCCGTTCCCCACCTCACCTGTGTCACTCTGGTTTCTCCCCGTCAGCTGCAGCTCAGTGCCAGCTCCTGTCCCGCTCTCTCCCTGGCGGATGCTGATGTGGCACTGATAGAGACCAGAGTCCCGCTTCTCCAACTCCGACAGGGTCAGTGTGGCCTCCCCTTTCCGGAGCAGATCCAGGTGGGACACATTGAGCCGTCCGCTGTAGAAGGGATGGTCAGATTCCAGCACGACTCCGGGTGCTCTAGTCCACGTCGCTTTGGCCACGCTGCCCTGTCTGTTCTCGAAGGAGCAGCTGAGGTTCACGGTCTCACCGGGGGATGCTCGGAGGACAGCGGGGCTCTGAAGCACTGCGAGACTTTCGTGAACTAGGGCAATAAACATTACAGCAGCAAAGGAAAATGACGACGAGTAGTATCAACACACGCCCCAGCTGCCCAAAACCTTAGCAGCACAGAGAGAAGAAGCTAAGGGGAAAGAATTGTCCGTTCCTGTCCACCTTGCTATTGCTCACAACACTCCCAATAACACACTGCACAGGGCTTTCACTTCCACCCCAACAGAGACCCGACATCAACACTGCTCTGTGCACGGCAGATGCTCACAGAGACGTTAGACGTCAAATCACTCAGGACAGCTAAGTCCAAAGCAGACTGCGAGGAATTACAAAGGGATCTCACTAGACTTGGTGACTGGGCAACAAAATGGCCGATGAAACTCAAGGGTGGAAAATGCAAACTCATGCACATTGGAAAACAGAATCCCAGCTGTACATACAAACTGATGGGGTCTCAATTAGCTGTTAACACTCAAGAGAGATCTTGGAGTCGTTGTGGATAGTTCTCTGAAAACATCCACTCAATGTGCAGCGGCAGAGAAAAAAGTCACCCGACTGTGAGCATCCATTAGGAAAGGGAGAGAGAAAAAGACAGAAAATATCCTATTGCCTCTATATAAATCCATGGTACGCCCGCACCTTGGACACTGCATGCAGTTTTGGTCACCTCAAATCAAAAAAAGATACATTAGAATTGCAAGAGGTACAGAGAAGGGCAACCAAAACAATGAGGGGTATGGAACGGCTTCCCCCTTACAAGGACCAGGAAACCCCCTTACAAATTAAATTGGCAGCTCGTCATTTTAACCCTTTTAAATACACCACAAACACATGCCTCCACGTTATACAATTTCTGCTACAAAGTAGAGGGGGTCAGAATTTGTCCTGACGGAACGTTTTCCTCTTGGGAAATGCCGTCTCATCGACAGGGTGACAATTGGTTTAAAACTGGGGGACAGAAAGCGTTTTTGATAGGGTCAGTAGAGAATCATTTGATTTTGCATTTCCAGACTGATTTGATTTGATATTATGAAGAGGAGTCAATACTGAAATGAAATATTTGTTTTATGGAAACAGAATACTTCTCATAGACTCCATATCTATCTATGCATCCATGCACGCATCCTCCATCCCTAGATCTATGTTGATGGATGCATGGATAGACAGATAGATAGATAGATAGATATTCTTTTTGGGGTGGGATGGATGGGTACATAGATAAACAGATAGATGAGATGTAGGGGTAGGGCTGAATGAGTAGACAGAGATGGATCTAGGGATAGGGTATATGGACATATAGGGCTGAATATAGTGGAGTGGGGTAGAAGGACAGATGGACAGACAGAGATGGATCTAGGGGTGGGGCAGATGGACAGACAGACAGACAGAGATGGATCTAGGGATAGGGTAGGTGGATGGATGGACAGACAGAGATGGATCTAGGGATAGGGTAGGTGGATGGATGGACAGACAGAGATGGATCTAGGGGTGGGGTATGTGGACGTCCCCCTGGAAACCCTAGACAATAGAAATGAGGGGTTAGGAGATTCCTGGACCAACGCCCCATAGAGGGGACAGCCCCGTAACCCATTCCCACCTCCTGAGCCAGCCAGTCCCCTGCCCTGGGGCCGGAGAGGGGGAGGACCCCATGCCCATTCCCCACCTCACCTGTGTCAATCTGGTTTCTCTCAATCACCTGCAGCTCGGTGCCCGCTCCTGTCCAGCTCTCTCCCTGGCGGATGCTGACATGGCAGTGATAGCGACCAGAGTCCCACTTCTTCAGCTCCGACAGGGTCAGCGTGGCCTCCCCTTTCTGGAGCAGATCCCGGAAGGACAGATTGAGCCGTCCGCTGTAGAAGGGATGGTGAGAATCCAGCATGACTCCGTGTGCTCTAGTCCACCTCACATTGACCACGCTGCCCGGTCTGTACTTGAAGGAGCAGCCAAGTGTCGCGGTCTCACCGACGTACGCTCGGACAACGGGGCTCTGAAGCACTGTGAGACCTTCGTGAACCACGGCAATAAACATTATAGCAGCAAAGGAAAACGACAACGAGTGGTACCAAGACACGACCCAGCCGCCCAAAACCTTAGCAGCACAGAGAGAAGAAGCTAGGGGAAAGAATTGTGCGTTCCTGTCCACCTTGCTATTGCTCACAACACTCTCGATAACACACTGCACAGGGCTTTCACTTCCACCCCAACAGAGACCCAACATCAACACTGCTCTGGGCACGGCAGACTGCGAGGAATTACAAAGGGATCTCACTAAACTCAGTGACTGGGTGACAATATGGCCGATGAAACTCAATGGTGGGAAATGCAAACTCATGCATATTGGAAAACAGAATCCCAACTGTACATACAAACTGATGGGGTCTCAATTAGCTGTTAACACTCAAGAGAGATCTTGGAGTTGTTGTGGATAGTTCTCTGCAAACATCCACTCCATGTGCAGCAGCAGTGAAAAAAGTCACCAGACTGTGAGCATCCATTAGGAAAGGGAGAGAGAAAAAGACAGAAAATATCCTATTGCCTCTATATACATCCATGTTTCGCCCGAACTTTGCACCCTGTGTGCAGTTTTGGTCGCCTCAAATCAAAAAAAGATACATTAGAATTGCAAAAGGTACAGAGAAGGGCAACCAAAACCATGAGGGGTATGGAACGGCTTCCCCCTTACAAGGACCAGGAAACCCCCTTACAAATTAAAATGGCAGCTTGTCATTTTAACCCTTTTAAATACACCACAAACACATGCCTCCGCTTTATACAATTTGTGCTTCTAACTAGAGGGGATCAGAATTCATCCTGACGGAACGTTTTCCTCTTAGGAAATGCTGTCTCGTCGAAGGGGTGACAATTGGTTTAAAAATAGGGGAGAGAAAGCGTTTTTGATAGGGTCAATAGGGAATGATTTGATTTTGCATTTCCAGACTGATTTGATTTGATATTGTGAAGAGGAGTCAATACTGAAACGAATATTTGTTTTATGGAAACAGAATACTTCTCATTGACCTGATGTGACATATCCACATCTATCTATTCATCCATGCACGCATCCTCCACCCCTAGATCTAGATAGATAGAGACATAGATAGATATAGAAATTCTTTTTGGGGTGGGATGGATGGGTACATAGATAAAAAGATAGATGAGATGGATGTCGGGGTAGGGCTGAATGGGTAGACAGAGAGGGATCTAGGGATAGGATATATGGACAGATAGGGCTGCGTATAGTGGAGTGGGGTAGAAGGACCGATGGACAGACAGAGATGGATTTAGGGATGGGGTAGGTCGATGGATGGACATACAGAGATGGATCTAGGGCTGGGGTAGGCGGATGGATGGACACACAAAGATGGATCTAGGGGTACGGTAGGTGGATGGATGGACATGTTAAATTAGTACCTGCTCCCCAGGTGGGGATGAGGAGGACGGCGCAGAGGACGGTGCTCAGGGCTGGCAGCTGCTCCATGGTCCCTGCTCTCTGGGGAGCTCCGCAGCCCAGCTCAGCTCAGCCTCAGCATCCTCCGGAAATGTCACCTTGGGGGGGGCCGGTGGAAAGTTTTGTGGCCTGAGCTTCTGAGATGGCTGCAGCGAGAGGCTGGGGACGAGGGCTGGATGCGGGGGGGGGGGTGCATTCCTCTGGCCTGTGCTGGGAGGGGAGTGGGGTCTAGTGGTTAGAGCAAGGGGAGATGGGAGGCAGGGAGCCAGGACTCCTGGGTTCAGTCCTCAGTTCATTCTCTCATCTTGGGTCATGCTCCTTACCCTCTCTGGGATATTTTGTCATGAGGAATAACATTATTTTACAGAAAGGAATTTTTGCTTAATATCTTTTATTTTCACATCCTGAGGTATATTTATTTTTTGCAACACGTATCTCTTGCCATCGGCGTATTTCTTCTAAAAAAACAAACATGTATCTGCGTTATACAGAAATGTTTTGTACAGAAATGTTTTCCGATGAAGTGAGCTGTAGCTCACGAAAGCTTTTGCTCAAATAAATTTGTTAGTCTCTCAGGTGCCGCAAGTCTTCCTGTTCTTTTTGTATGAGAAGGGAAACAGGAACACGACCATATTGCTTTCATGGCTAAATGCCAAGAATCCTGTACTATAAATAACAGTAATATCTACCTTAAGTTGATGTTAATTGGGTTCCAAACGTTTGCCGGAGCTTGTTTGGATCCAGTAGGTCTTTTCTTTAGCTCTTGGCAAGATCACATGAGACATACGGGAATCCTGCTGCAACAGCAGATCCAATCCACTATTGGTCTAACCAAGTTTTACCTTGAGTTTATAAAGAGATTCAATCATGTTATTGAACGTGACTTGGATAAACCATATCTGTTCTACACTGGTACGGCCTCTAACCCAATAGTAGCTGTAATAAATCAGAACCAAGGGTGGGGAGCTCTTGGGATGCACTCAGCGATGTTTGTGTCATCCCTTCCTGCATCAATTTTGCATTGGGGATGTGACGTTAGGAGTGTAATCTATCTCAGTGAAAGGTGACAGGGCCAGAAAGAGTCAATGAACTCCCAGACTGACCTGATCCATGGCCGAACTTTAGAGGCTGCTTAGAAAGATCTGTAAATGAATAGAGCTTTGAAATGCAACGAGGCCGGGAAGTTTAAGGGAACTGCGTTGTTTGGACTTCTGAGTAACCAGGGAGCTCGTACAGAGGCTGTTTGGGGCTGGCTGGGTAAATCTAAATATTGGAATATCCACCAGCTGTTGGGGTTTGTCTTCCTCGTTCTGTTTGCCGTTCACCCTGATTGAGTGACCTCAGCTGGCTCCCGCGGGCACCATCCTCACACTGCAGCTGTGGGGAGAGAGTGAGGAGAGGTGGAGCCGGGGGGAGGGCTGGGAGTCAGGACTCCTGGGTTCTATCCTAAGTTCTGGTTCAGTGTGGTCTAGCAGAAAAAGACTCCCATGCCCCCCTGACTCTAACCCCCTAGTCCCCACTCCCATCGCAGAGCTGGGAGAGAACCCAGGAGTCCAGACCCTTTGTCATCCTTCAGTTCAGGTCTGTGCAGAGCCTGGCACGACAGGGGTCCCGATCTTTCCCAGAGGGGAGGGGTCTGTGCAGCACTCAGCACCATGAGGGAGGGTCCATTTGCGACTGGTACTTTCTGCAGTTTCTGTGGTGGGCTGAAACGTGCCGGGTTGCTCGGGGCTCTGTCTTCACTTTCACCCCTGCAAATCGTGGTGAGAAACAGGAAATTCAGCCTCTTTCAGGGCTGCAGCTTTTGCAAAGGTGGCAGCTGGGGGGGGCTGGGGGAGGGGGGGACCAGGGGTGAGTTACAATCAGCTACAGAAGTGTCGGAGTCAGGGGCGGGTGCGACGCACAAATAACTGACCACGGTTTCCGTCCCGTGAGCCAGAGTCGATCTCTAGGCTCTCAGCTTGCAGAGCCAAAAATGATTCTAGCCCTCACAGGTGCAAAGAAATCTCTCTAATCAGGGGCGGAGAGGGGGGAGCTGGCCCGAATGTGATCCAGGCAGTGATGGGAGAGGGCTGGCTCAGGGGGGGTCTCTCCTGCTAGAATTTTCCTTTCCTCCCAAATTTCCAATATCTCACCTTTTTGTCCCAATTCAGGAGAAAAATAAGTATAAAATATATACTTAAAATATAGATGGAAAATCTGTTTTCTGAACATCTGACCTGGGAGTGCTTGAAATCCCACCCAACACCCCTTCGTCATGTAGTCTGAGACGGGGTGAACAGCCTTATTTTCCAGCCTTCTTTCACCTCCTCTTCTCTGTTTCAATGTCTCCTCCTACACCCAGTCGGGACCTAGGGGGTTTTCAAAACAAACATTTGCACTGGGGAAAAGTCAGAAGCCTGAAAAAACTCGTCCCGTTCGTTCTGCTAGAACTTTCCTCTCAGCCAGGTGAGTCGTCCATTCCCAAGACAGATATATTTCCGAGTGCAAACCTGTTTGTTTCAATAACACTGATATTTACATAAGGAGAAGCAAATATGTTCCATAAATGCAACTACCACTGGGGTGAAGCTTGACAGGTATTTTTATATATAGAACATTATTTTTATCAAGAAAAATCATGAATTCCCATAAATGCAGCTAGCACTGGGGTGGAGCGTATTGTGTCAGCTCTTATATATAGATGTAAACACACACACATATATACATATATACACACACACACTTTTTGTCCATGAGAAAACACATCATTTTCCATAATTATTTCTGTCGAAAAATATCTTCACTAAAGAGAAACATTTTCCCCTGTTAAGGAAAAGTTAGCACATGTGACTCCATTTTGGTTTGGGGCCCACCATTGTCTAAAAGCAAACACATCATGCACCAGGAGGAGTGTTCCTTAGATACTGCATTCCTGTGAAAATCCTCCCCCTTGTCTCCAGCCTGCCTTGACTCCCGGTATCTGTTCTTTGTCTGTCCCTAACTCCCTATGTCCTGGCCTTTGATGTGAGGCCTCCCATCCTGAGAATAAAAGTTACTGATGCATGGCTTTAGGACCACGCTGTGTAATTAACATACTAGTTTAGCCCGAGGAATGCACCAAGCAGGGATAGGTGGTAGATAAGACAAGGGTTTGTTTATTGGCTAAGGTTTCCGATGCACGAGAGCAACATGCTTTGCTAAGAGGTATATAACCTTTGTATAATCTGTATTCAGGGTCCCCTCCTGACTAGCAGGGGGGCACCACGCTCGAGCGTAATAAACTTGGTGTTTTTTGGGAACTCTGCAGTTGTGGACTTTGTTCATGTGCCTCAGCCTAGATTCGAACTGTGCGTGACCTGTCAGGTAGAATTCGCAGCAGTTGTGTGCGTGTCTTCTCAGCTATAATTTGTAACACCCCCAAAGTATTTTCCTTTTTAAAGTGATATCGTTTTTCTCAAGGAGAACAGTTCACAAAGATATGTTTTCGCTGAAAGCCATTTCTGCATGGAAAGAACATTTTCCAGGAGAGAGTTTTCATTAAAAATGCTTCATTTAAAAGCTCCTGTGGTCCAGAAACGTTTGACTTGATAGAACTGTTTTTAAATAAGCGAAGGGAAAACCTCTGGGCCAGATCCCAGCTGGTGTCAAACGGCCAAGCCTCCACTGACCTCAGTGGGGCCAGGTACTGAGCGTCTGGAAATCCGTTCCATTGAAGTCAGAAGCGCTACGGCCGACGGATCCCAGCAGGGATCTGGCCCCATTGACTCAGATGGAGCTACGGCCAATTGACTCCCTGGCTGATTGTTTCTCCTGTGCTCTCTCTCTCCGCTGCTGTGTTCTCCTTGGGTTTCTGCGTCTCCTCCCTCTGCTGCTGGACAGGACGGGACAGTGTCCTGCTGCTCCCTCAGCTCTCCATTCGGCTGTCGGACAGACGGACCACTCAGCAAGCTTCTCTCTGCTTTTCTCTCCTTCTCCTCACCGTCCACTCTCTCTCCACCTACCCCTTGGCTGTCTGCTGACACACTGACTTTTGTACCGCCCTGTCAGGCACAGGCGCTGTTCCGTGGGTGCTCTGGGGCTGTAGCACCCATGGGGGAAAATTAGTGGGTGCTCTGCATACACCAGGAACCAAGCTCCCCTCCCCACCCCACCTCACCTCACATCACCGAACCTCCGCCTCATCCCCTGAGTGCGTCCCTGCTTCTCTGCCTACATCCCGGCGCTTGCTGCCGCAAAACAGCTGTTTCGTGGCGGAACAAGCTCCGGGAGGGAGGGGAAGGAGTGGGGACTCAGCGCGCTCATGGGAGGAGGCGGAGAAGAGGCAGGGCAGGGGCGGGGATTTGGGGAAGGGGGTTGGAATGGGGGCAGGGAGGGGGCGGAGTTGGGGCGGGGCCTTTGGGAAAGGGGTTGGAATGGGGGCGGGGCAAGGGCAGAGTCGGGGCGGGGCCGGGGGCAGACAGGGGTCGAGCACCCGCCAGCCACGGTTGGCGCGTCTGTTCCCCAACTGCCCGCCTTCCAGACGGTCCGTTCTGTTTTTAGCCCGCAGCCGTTGTTTCCCTCAGCGTTCGGATCGGCTGACCTTTGCCCCCCTTCGCTTTTCCCGCCAATTCTACCTGTTAGCGCTGTGGGATCTGCCGCTCCGCGTGTGGGCCTGACTCTTGCTCGTTTACAATGAAAGCCAGGGGTACACCATGGAGCCCGGGGGATTTCTCTGGCATCAGCATCCTCCACGCAGGTGTTCGACCTGCAAGTTATTGCACCTTGTTTCTCATGTTTAGGCAAAAAGGGAAGCAGCTCAGGGGTAGCATAAGGAAATCTCAAAATTCAGAGTCAAGAGTTCATCAGTTTCTGGTGCGTTACTCAAGTGAGTTTCGTCTCCATATTTTTCAAAGGGGACGTGTGTTTGTTTCATAACTAGAGAGGAACTGACTGATTTGCGAACACTTCAACTGTGTCCGTAACAACCTGATGTTCCAGGAGAGGAGAAGTGGAGGGGAGGCCAGGAGGCCAGGAGGCCACAACGAGGGCGGAAGTGACGTGGAAGCGGTGTCACGCCGCCTGCCACGATGGGGCGTTTGCCCACAGCCTTGGTGCAAAGCCCGACAGGGTCCGTGTGGGAAACAGGAGGCCTCAAGGGAAAGTTTCTTGGTGTGTTTGGTTCTGCAGCGGTTAAATGGCCCCAAGGAGAGCAGGTGGTGGGGCAGGGGGACAGAAGACCGTCCAAGGAGTGGGCCCAAGGCAGGGCAGGAGTGGACCGGATGTGGCGTCAGGACTATGGACGACTTGCCCACCGTTGGGTGCCACGCTCTCGATGATCCGGGTGGGAAAGACGAGGGGGAGGGTTCCGGGGTGTGGTGGGTCCCGCAGGATTTAAAGGGGCGGGAGGGGCGGGTGAAACTGGGATTAACGCTCCAAAGGGAGGGGGAGACAGTGGAAGTGGATCTCAGTGAGGGCGGAAACAAACTGGAAATGGCATCAACCCCTCTAACCTCAACGAAGGACTTGCCCATAGTTCCTCATGGGGTCCGGGTGGGAAACAGGAGCCGCGTTGGAAGGTTCCGGGATGTATCAGAAAGGGAGTGTCATAAATAATAAGGGAAGGGTAAACCCCTTTGAAATCCCTCCTGGCCAGGGGAAAGCTCCTCTCACCTGTAAAGGGTTAAGAAGCTAAAGGTAACCTCGCTGGCACATGACCAAAATGACCAATGAGGAGACAAGATACTTTCAAAAGCTGGGAGGAGGGAGAGAAACAAAGGGTCTGTGTCTGTCTGTATGCTGGGTCTTGGCCGGGGATAGACCAAGAATGGAGTCTTAGAACTTTTAGTAAGTAATCTAGCTAGGTATGCGTTAGATTATGATTTCTTTAAATGGCTGAGAAAAGAATTGTGCTGAATAGAATAACTATTTCTGTCTGTGTATCTTTTTTGTAACTTAAGGTTTTGCCTAGAGGGGTTCTCTATGTTTTTGAATCTAATTACCCTGTAAGATATCTACCATCCTGATTTTACAGGGGGGATTTCTTTATTTCTATTTACTTCTATTTTTTATTAAAAGTCTTCTTGTAAGAAACTGAATGCTTTTTCATTGTTCCCAGATCCAAGGGTTTGGGTCTGTGGTCACCTATGCAAATTGGTGAGGCTTTTTATCCAACATTTCCCAGGAAAGGGGGGGGTGCAAGTGTTGAGAGGATTGTTCATTGTTCTTAAGATCCAAGGGTCTGGGTCTGTAGTCACCTAGGCAAATTGGTGAGGCTTTTTACCAAACCTTGTCCAGGAAGTGGGGTGCAAGGTTTTGGGAAGTATTTTGGGGGGAAGGACGCGTCCAAACAGCTCTTCCCCAGTAACCAGTATTAGTTTGGTGGTGGTAGCGGCCAGTCCAAGGACAACGGGGGGAATATTTTGTACCTTGGGGAAGTTTTTGACCTAAGCTGGTAAAGATAAGCTTAGGAGGTTTTTCATGCAGGTCCCCACATCTGTACCCTAGAGTTCAGAGTGGGGGGGGAACCTTGACAGGGAGTGAGTCCCCTTCCCCAGGCCAGGGACGATGGGGAGGTGATAGGTGGGGAGGGGAGAAAAGTGCGGGAGGGACAAAAGTCCCACAAAAATGGTAAATACCCAAAGGGGAAAAAATCAGAGACCAATTTGCCCCCTGGTGTTTCAATTACTTCTCAACATTGCTGGTTGATTTTCCCCAGTGATTTCTATTAAGTTCCTTCTTTTTCTCGCTTTTTTCCTTCTTCCCCCACTCATCATTTAAAAAAGTAACATTTGCAGGGGGGGAAAAATTCCAATTTACAGGGGAGAAAAGATTTTCATGAAAAAAAATATTGTTTTGGCGGGGGGGAAGGAAGTGTCCCAATTTTCAGGGATAAAATGAAACATTTTCACTGGGGGGGGGATGATGTTCCAGAACAAAATATCATATTTTCAGGAAAATATCATTTTTTTAATACGGAAAAAGGTTGATTTTCAGAAATGATTGTAAGATTTTGGACCACGACAAGGGGACTGAAGAAAAGAGGGAAGTGAGGGAGAAAAAGCAAAAGTTTTTACCCAAACAAATTTTTTCTAAAAACTCTGAAAACAGACAATTTTTCACACAAAGAAATTATTTTATTTTTAGACCAAAAAAAAATCACTTTCTTTGAGCAATTCCAGCTGGCTGGAGCAGTCACGCTGGTCGCTCAGACCAGTTCCACCGCCCACACCATGCTGAGCTGGGCGAGCGTTTCTCTTCGTGCTCAGTTAGGAAGAGGGACCAGACGCTGCGTTAATTACCCCCAGCTGGTCACGCTCCACAGGGAGGTGTTGCAATCACTCCGGAGAGGAAAGGGAAATAACACACAGGGACATAATATAGTTATACCCAGGAGGCCCCGGAGAAGGCATTTCCTGAGGGTAGATCCATGCCCTAGTAGATTATTCCCTGCCGTAGACAGGGCTAGTTGGGTTTTGTTGGGGTTCACAGGGACCTTCACATCCATAATTTTCTTCTGCTCTCCCTCAAACCCTGTGAGGGTCTCCTCCTGTGGGGAATCCCTGCTGGCGGTGTGGCGGTGAGTGTGAGGGACTCAGGTGGTGCTGGGTGCGGAGGGACTCAGCGCCGCTGGGCGTGGTTGGAGGTGTGTTCCCTGCGTCCTGGCGTCTGGATTTTAATCTCTGCGTACTGCACGCTCTCGCTCTCCTCGGCCCCCCGGCTGCCGTGGCCCTGTGTTGGACAGACACACTGTGAGGACGCCGTCACCCCAGATCTCGTCTCTTAATTCTGGCCAATTTAGGCAGCTCCCAGGGAGCAAATCCCACAGTGTTACCCCAGATTGGAGGGATTGGGAGTCAGGACTCCTGGGTTCTCTCCCCAGCTCTGGGAGAGGAGCTGGGTCGAGTTGGGTAGAGCAGGGGGGCTGGGAGCCAGGGCTCCTGGGTTCTATCCCTGGCTCTGGGAGGCAAGTGGGGGCTGGTGGGTTAGAGCAGGGGGGATGGGAGTCAGGACGCCTGGGTTCTCTCCTCTCACTGTATTGTACCAGTCCTTATTGGCACCCGGAGACCAGACCCAAGCACTGTACGGAACAGGGCCCAGCCTGCATTGTCTCACCTTCGGCTGCCGCTGGCAGGGCTGCGAGGGGGGCAGCGCTGCGGAAGAAGGGAGAAGAAAGGAACGTTAAAACGGAGGAGTGTGAGAGAGAGTCTGGGCTGAAGAGGGAAGCTGCAGAGATCTAGGGACGGGAGGAGAAGGAAGGACGTGGGGGGGTTAGATATATGGACAGACAGCCCAGCATGGACCCAGCGGACAGACGGCCGCTAGGGTGCGTTCACTAGCAGAGTCCCTGGCCCATGGAGACCAGGAGTTTAGCAGGGGGAAGGCTCCAGTTTGGTACCTCAGCGTCTCTTCAGGAGGACGGTGGCCACCAGGCCGATGATGAGAATCTGCGCCAAGGCGATGGCGACCTGGTACAGGAGCTCCCGGCTGCAGCACCCTATGGGGGCAGGTTCTTTTCCTGGGCGATGGAGAGGAGCGTTAGGGGATTCTCAGCCCCTTGAGCCAGCCAGTCCCCTGCCCTGGGGATGGAGAGGGGGAAGGCCCCGTACCCCATTCCCCACCTCACCTGTGTCACTCTGGTTTCTCCCCATCACCTGCAGCTCGGTGCCCGCTCCTGTCCCGCTCTCTCCCTGGTGGATGCTGATCTGACACTGATAGAGACCAGAGTCCCTCTTCTCCAACTCCGACAGGGTCACCGTGGCCTCCCCTTTCCGGAGCAGATCCAGGTCGGACACATTGAGCCGTCCGCTGTAGAAGGGATGGTGAGATTCCAGCACAACCCCGGGTGCTATGGTCCACGTCGCTTTGACCACGCTGCCCTGTCTGTTCTCAAAGGAGCAGCTGAGGTTCACGGTCTCGCCGGGGGACGCTCGGAGGACAACGGGGCTCTGAAGCACTGTGAGACCTTCGTGAACCAGGGCAATAAACATTATAGCAGCAAAGGAAAACGACAACGACTGATATCAAGACATGCCCCAGCTGCCCAAAACCTTAGCAGCACAGAGATAAGAAGCAAAGGGGAAAGAATTGTGCATTCCTGTCCACCTTGCTATTGCTCACAACACTCCCGATAACACACTGCACAGGGCTTTCACTTCTACCCCAACAGAGACCCAACATCAACACTGCTATGTCCAAAGCAGACTGCAAGGAATTACAAAGGCATCTCACTAGACTTGGTGACTGGCAACAAAATGGCCGATGAAACTCAAGGGTGGAAAATACAAAGTCAGGCACATTGGAAAACAGAATCCCAACTATACATACAAACTGATGGGGTCTCAATTAGCTGTTACCACTCAAGAGAGATCTTGGAGTCGTTGTGGATAGTTCTCTGCAAACATCCACTCAATGTGCAGCAGCAGTGAAAAAAGTCACCAGACTGTGAGCATCCATTAGGAAGGGGAGAGATAAAAAAACAGAAAATATCCTATCGCCTCTATATAAATCCATGGTACGCCCGCACCTTGGACACTGCGTGCAGTTTTGGTCACCTCAAATCAAAAAAAGATATATTAGAATTGCAAAAGGTACAGAGAAGGGCAACCAAAACAATGAGGGGTATGGAACGGCTTCCCCCTTACAAGGACCAGGAAACCCCCTTACAAATTAAAATGGCAGCTTGTCATTTTAACCCTTTTAAATACACCTCAAACACATGCCTCCACTTTATACAATTTGTGCTTCAAACTAGAGGGGGTCAGAATTCATCCTGATGGAACGTTTTCCTCTTGGGAATTGCCTTCTCATCGAAAGGGTGACAATTGGTTTAAAACTGGGGCAGAGAAAGCGTTTTTGATAGGGTCAAAAGGGAATGATTTGATTTTGCATTTCCAGACTGGTTTGATTTGATATTATGAAGAGGAGCAAACACTGAAATGAAATGTTTGTTTTATGGAAATATAATACTTCTCATTGACCTGATGTGACATATCCACATCTATCTATGCATCCATGCACGCATCCTCCACCCCTAGATCTATGTTGATAGATAGATAGATAGATAGATAGATAGATAGATATTCTTTTTTGGGTGGGATTGATGGGTACATAGATAAACAGATAGATGAGATGTAGGGGTAGGGCTGAATGAGTAGACAGAGATGGATCTAGGGACGGGGTAGGTCGATGGATGGACACACAGAGTTGGATCTAGGAGTGGGGTACGTCGATGGATGGACAGACAGAGATGGATCTAGGGATAGGGTATATGGACAGATAGGGCTGAATATAGTGGAGTGGGGTAGAAGGACAGATGGACAGACAGAGATGGATCTAGGGGTGGGGCAGATGAACAGACGGACAGACAGAGATGGATCTAGGGATGGGGTATGTGGACGTCCCCCTGGAAACCCTAGACAATAGAAATGAGGGGTTAGGAGATTCCTGGACCAACGCCCCATAGAGGGGACAGCCCCGTAACCCATTCCCACCTCCTGAGCCAGCCAGCCCCCACCCTGGGGCTGGATCGGTGCTGGCACCCCATTGAGGGGGAAGACCCTGTGCCCCCATTCCCCACCTCACCTGTGTCACTCTGGTTTCTCCCCATCACCTGCAGCTCAGTGCCCGCTCCTGTCCCGCTCTCTCCCTGGCGGATGCTGACATGGCAGTGATAGAGACCAGAGTCCCGCTTCTCCAGCTCCGACAGGGTCAGCGTGGCCTCCCCTTTCCGGAGCAGATCCTGGAAGGACACATTGAGCCGTCCGCTGTAGAAGGGATGGTGAGATTCCAGCGCAACCCCGTGTGCTCTAGTCCACTTCACATTGACCACGCTGCCCGGTCTGTACTTGAAGGAGCAGCTGAGTGTCGCGGTCTCGCCGGGGGACGCTCGGACAACGGGGCTCTGAAGCACTGTGAGACCTTCGTGAACCAGCAAAAAACATTATAGCAGCAAAGCAAAATGACGACGAGTGGTACCAAGACACACCCCAGCCGCCCAAAACCTTAGCAGCACGGAGAGAAGAAGCTAAGGGGAAAGAATTGTCCGTTCCTGTCCACCTTGCCATTGCTCACAACACTCTCGATAACACACTGCGCAGGGCTTTCACTTCCACCCCAACAGAGACCCGACATCAACACTGCTCTGGGCACGGCAGATGCTCACAGAGACGTTAGGCGTCAAATCACTCAGGACAGCTAAGTCCAAAGCAGACTGCGAGGAATTACAAAGGGATCTCACTAAACTGGGTGACAGGGCAACAAAATGGCTGATGAAACTCAAGGGTGGAAAATGCAAAGTCATGCACATAGGAAAACAGAATCCCAACTGTACATACAAACTGATGGGGTCTCAATTAGCTGTTACCACTCAAGAGAGATCTTGGAGTCGTTGTGGATAGTTCTCTGCAAACATCCACTCAATGTGCAGCGGCAGTGAAAAAAGTCACCAGACTGTGAGCATCCATTAGGAAAGGAAGGGACAAAAAGACAGAAAATATCCTATTGCCTCTATATAAATCCATGGTATGCCCTCACCTTGGACACTGCGTGCAGTTTTGGTCGCCTCAAATCAAAAAAAGATACATTAGAATTGCAAAAGGTACAGAGAAGGGCAACCAAAACAATGAGGGGTATGGAATGGTTTCCCCCTTACAAGGACCAGGAAACCCCCTTACAAATTAAATTGGCAGCTTGTCATTTTAACCCTTTTAAATACACCACAAACACATGCCTCCACGTTATACAATTAGTGCTTCAAACTAAAGGGAGTCAGAATTTGTCCTGACGGAACGTTTTCCTCTTGGGAAATGCCATCTCATCGACAGGGTGACAATTGGTTTAAAACTGGGGCAGAGAAAGCGTTTTTGATAGGGTCAATAGGGAATGATTTGATTTTGCATTTCCAGACTGGTTTGATTTGATATTATGAAGAGGAGTCAATACTGAAATGAAATATTTGTTTTATGGAAACAGAATACTTCTCATTGACCTGATGGGACATATCCATATCTATCTATGCATCCATGCACACATCCTCCACCCCTAGATCTAGATAGATAGATACATAGATAGATATAGATATTCTTTTTGGGGTGGGATGAATGGGTACACAGATAAAAAGATAGATGAGATATAGGGGTAGGGTGAATGGGTAGGCAGAGATGGATCTAGGGATAGGGTATATGGACACATAGGGCTGAATATAGTGGAGTGGGGTAGAAGGACAGATGGACAGACAGAGGTGGATTTAGGGAGGGGTAGGTCGATGGATGGACACACAGAGATGGATCTAGGGGTCGGGCAGATGGACAGAAGGAAAGACAGAGATGGATCTAAGGATGGGGTAGGTGGATGGATGGACAGACAGAGATGGATCTAGGGATACGGTATATGGACAGATAGGGCTGAATATAGTGGAGTGGGGTAGAAGGACAGATGGACAGACAGAGATGGATCTTGGGATTGGGTAGGTGGATGAATGGACACACAGAGATGGATCTAGGGATGGGGTAGGTGGATGGATGGACACACAGAGATGGATCTAGGGGTACGGTAGGTGGATGGATGGACATGTTAAATTAGTACCTGCTCCCCAGGTGGGGATGAGGAGGACGGCGCAGAGGACGGTGCTCAGGGCTGGCAGCTGCTCCATGGTCCCTGCTCTCTGGGGAGCTCCGCAGCCCAGCTCAGCTCAGCCTCAGCATCCTCCGGAAATGTCACCTCGGGGTGGGGCGGTGGAAAGTTTTGTGGCCTGAGCTTCTGAGATGGCTGCAGCAAGAGGCTGGGGACGAGGGCTGGACGGGGGGCAGCTGTGCATTCCTCTGGCCCCTGCTGGGAGGGGAGTGGGATCTAGTGCTTAGAGCAAGCGGAGTTGGGGGGCTGAGAGCCAGGACTCCTGGGTTCAGTCCTCAGTTCATTCTCTCATCTTGGGTCATGCTCCTTACCCTCTCTGGGATATTTTGTCATGAGGAATAACATTATTTTACAGAAAGGAATTTTTGCTTAAAATCTTTTATTTTCACATCCTGAGGTATGTTTATTTTTTGCAACACGTATCTCTTGCCATCGGCGTATTCCTTCTAAAAAACCAAACATGCTCCGGACAGTCTTTATCTGCGTTATACAGAAATGTTTAGTACAGAAATGTTTTCTGATGAAGTGACCTGTGGCTCAGGAAAGCTTATGCTCAAATAAATCGGTTAGTCTCTCAGGTGCCACAAGTCCTCCTGTTCTTCTTGTATGAGAAGGGAAACAGGCACACGACCATATTGCTTTCATGGCTAAATGCCAAGATTCCTGTTCTGTAAACAACAGTAATATCTACCTTAAGTTGATGTTAATTGGGTTCCAAACGTTTGCCGGAGCTGACAGATATTTAGGTCGGAAGGGACCATTATGATCATCTAGTCCGACCTCCTGCACAATGCAGGCCACAGAATCTCACCCACCCACTCCTGCGATAAACCTCTCACCTGAGTCTGAGCTATCTCAAATCCTGGTTTAAAGACTTCAGGGAGCAGAGAATCCTCCAGCAAGTGACCCATGCCCCATGCTGCAGAGGAAGGCGAAAAACCCCCAGGGCCTCTTCCAATCTGACCTGGAGGAAAATTCCTTCCCGACCCCAAATATGGCGATCAGCTGAACCCTGAGCATATGGGCAAGATTCACCAGCCAGATACTACAGAAAATTCTTTCCTGTATGGATCCAGTAGCTCTTTTCTATAGATCTTGGCAAGATCACGTGAGACATTCGGGAATCCTGCTGCAACAGCAGATCCAATCCACTATTGTTCGAACCAAGTTTTACCTTGAGTTTATAAAGAGATTCAATCACGTTATGGACCATGACTTGGAGAAACCATTTCTGTTCTACACTGGTACGGCCTCTAACCCAATACTTGCTGTAGTAAGACAGAACCAAGGGTGGGGAGCTCTTGGGATGCACTCAGCGATGTTTTGTCATCCCTTCCTGCATCAATTTTGCGTTGGGGGTGTGACGTTATGACTGTAATATATCTCATTGAAAGGTGACAGGGCCAGAAAGAGTCAATGAACTCCCAGACTGACCTGATCCAAGGCTGAACTTTAGAGGCCGGTTAGAAAGATCTGTAAATGAATACAGCTTTGAAATGCAACGAGGCCGGGCAGTTTAAGGGAACTGTGTTCTTTGGACTTCTGAGTAACCAGGGAGGTCGTACAGAGGCTGTTTGGGGCTGGCTGGGTAAATCTCAGTATTGGAATATCCACCAGCTGTTGGGGTTTGTCTTCCTCGTTCTGTTTGCCGTTCACCCTGATTGAGTGACCTCAGCTGGCTCCCGCGGGCACCATCCTCACACTGCAGCTGTGGGGAGAGAGTGAGGAGAGGTGGAGCCGGGGGGAGGGCTGGGAGTCAGGACTCCTGGGTTCTATCCTAAGTTCTGGTTCAGTGTGGTCTAGCAGAAAAAGACTCCCATGCCCCCCTGACTCTAACCCCCTAGTCCCCACTCCCATCGCAGAGCTGGGAGAGAACCCAGGAGTCCAGACCCTTTGTCATCCTTCAGTTCAGGTCTGTGCAGAGCCGGGCACGACAGGGGTCCCGATCTTTCCCAGAGGGGAGGGGTCTGTGCAGCACTCAGCACCATGAGGGAGGGTCCATTTGCTGCTGGTACTTTCTGCAGTTTCTGTGGTGGGCTGAAACGTGCCGAGTTGCTCAGGGCTCTGTCTTCACTTTCACCCCTGCGCATCGTGGTGAGAAACAGGAAATTCAGCCTCTTTCAGGGCTGCAGCTTCTGCAAAGGTGGCAGCTGGGGGGGCTGGGGGAAGGGGAGACCAGGGGTGAGTTACAATCAGCTACAGAAGTGTCGGAGTCAGGGCCAGGTGCGACGCACAAATAACTGACCACAGTTACCGTGCCGTGAGCTGGAGTCGATCTCCAGGCGCTCAGCTTGCAGTGCCAAAAATGCTTCCAGCCCTCACAGGTGCAAGAATAATCACTCCAGAGAGGACAGGGAAATAACACACAGGGATGTGATATAGTTATATCCAGGAGGCCCCGGAGAAGGCATTTCCTGAAGGCCAGACCATGCCCTAGTCGATTATTCCCTGCCGTAGAGAGGACTAGTTGGATTTTGTTGGGGTTCACATGGACTTTCACGCCCACAATTTTCTTCTGCTCTCCCTCAAACCCTGTGAGGGTCTCCTCCTGTGGGGAATCCCTGCTGGCAGCGTGGCTGCGAGTGTGAGGGACTCAGGTGGTGCTGGGTGCGGAGGGACTCAGCGCCGCTGGGCGTGGTTGGAGGTGTGTTCCCTGCGTCCTGGAGTCTGGATTTTAATCTCTGCGTAGTGCACGCTCTCGCTCTCCTCGGCCCCCCGGCTGCCGTGGCCCTGTGTTGGACAGACACACTGTGAGGACGCCGTCACCCCAGATCTGGTCTCTTAATTCTGGCCAATTTAGGCAGCTCCCAGGGAGCAAATCCCACAGTGTTACCCCAGATTGGAGGGGTTGGGAGTCAGGACTCCTGGGTTCTATCCCCAGCTCTGGGAGGGCACTGGGGGGTTAGAGCAGGGGGGATGGGAGCAAGGACTCCTGGGTTCTCTCCTCTCACTGTATTGTACCAGTCCTTATTGGCACCCGGAGACCAGACCCAAGCACTGTACGGAACAGGGCCCAGCCTGCATTGTCTCACCTTCGGCTGCCGCTGGCGGGGCTGCGAGGGGGGCAGCGCTGCGGAAGAAGGGAGAAGAAAGGAACGTTAAAACGGAGGAGTGTGAGAGAGAGTCTGGGGTGAAGGGGGAAGTTACAGAGATCTAGGGACAGGAGGAGAAGGAAGGACATGGGGGGTTCGTTATATGGACAGACAGCCCAGCATGGACCACAACGGACAGACGGCCACTTGGGTGTATTCACTAGCAGAGGTCCTGGCCCATGGGGGCCAGGAGTTTAGCAGGGGGAAGGCTCCGGTTTGGTACCTCGGTGTCTCTGCAGGAGGAGGGTGGCCACCAGGCCGAGGATGAGAAGGAGCCCCAAGGCGATGGCGACCTGGTACAGGAGCTCCCGGCCGCAGCACCCTACGGGGGCAGGTTCTTTACCTGGGCGATGGAGAGGAGATTTAGGAGATTCTCAGCCCCTTGAGCCAGCCAGTCCCCTGCCCTGGGGCCGCAGAGGGGGAAGGCCCCTTACGCCCGTTCCCCACCTCACCTGTGTCACTCTGGTTTCTCCCCATCACCTGCAGCTCGGTGCCCTCTCCTGTCCCGCTCTCTCCCTGGCGGATGCTGATCTGACACTGATAGAGACCAGAGTCCCGCTTCTCCAACTCCGACAGGGTCAATGTGGCCTCCCCTTTCTGGAGCAGATCCAGGTCGGACATATTGAGCCGTCCGCTGTAGAAGGGATGCTGAGAATCCAGCACAACCCCGCGTGCTATGGTCCAGATCACTTTTGTCATGCTGCCCTGTCTGTACTTGAAGAAGCAGCTGAGGTTCACGGTCTCGCCGGGGGACGCTCGGAGGACAGCTGGGCTCTGAAGCACTGTGAGACCTTCGTGAACCAAGGCAATAAACATTACAGCAGCAAAGGAAAACTACGACCAGTGATATCAAGACACGCCCCAGCCACCCGAAACCTTAGCAGCACAGAGAGAAGAAGCTAAGGGGAAAGAATTGTGCGTTCCTGTCCCCCTTGCTATTGCTCACAACACTCCCAATAACACACTGCACAGGGCTTTCACTTCCACCCCAACAGAGACCCAACATCAACACTGCTCTGGGCACGGCAGATGCTCACAGAGACGTTAGATGTCAAATCACTCAGGACAGCTAAGTCCAAAGCAGACTGCGAGGAATTACAAAGGGATCTCACTAAACTGAGTGACGGGGCAACAAAATGGCCGATGAAACTCAATGGTGGAAAATGCAAAGTCATGCACATAGGAAAACAGAATCCCAACTATACATAGAAACTGATGGGGTCTCAATTAGCTGTTACCACTCAAGAGAGATCTTGGAGTCGTTGTGGATCGTTCTCTGCAAACATCCACTCAATGTGCAGCGGCAGTGAAAAAAGTCACCAGACTGTGAGCATCCATTAGGAAAGGGAGAGATAAAAAGACAGAAAATATCCTATTGCCTCTATATAAATCCATGGAACGCCCGCACCTTGAACCCTGCGTGCAGTTTTGGTCGCCTCAAATCAAAAAAAGATACATTAGAATTGCAAAAGGTACAGAGAAGGCACGGGTATGGAACGGCTTCCCCCTTACCAGGACCAGGAAACCCCCTTACAAATTAAAGTGGCAGCTGGTCATTTTAACTACACCACAAACACATGCCTCCACTTTATACAATTTGTACTTCAAACTAGAGGGGGTCAGAATTTGTCCTGACGGAACATTTTCCTCTTGGGAAATGCCGTCTCATCGAAAGGGTGACAGTTGGTTTAAAAATGGGGGAGAGAAAGCGTTTTCGATAGGGTCAATAGAGAATTATTTGATTTTGCATTTCGACACTGGTTTGATTTGATATTATTAAGAGGAGTCAATACTGAAATGAAATATTTGTTTTATGGAAACAGAATACTTCTCATTGACCTGATGTGACATATCCACATCTATCTATTCATCCATGCACGCATCCTCCACCCCTAGATCTAGATAGATAGATACATAGATAGATATAGATATTCTTTTTGGGGTGGGATGGATGGGTACATAGATAAAAAGATAGATGAGATGGATGTCGGGGTAGGGCTGAATGGGTAGACAGAGAGGGATCTAGGGATAGGATATATGGACAGATAGGGCTGCGTATAGTGGAGTGGGGTAGAAGGACCGATGGACAGACAGAGATGGATTTAGGGATGGGGTAGGTCGATGGATGGACATACAGAGATGGATCTAGGGCTGGGGTAGGCGGATGGATGGACACACAAAGATGGATCTAGGGGTACGGTAGGTGGATGGATGGACATGTTAAATTAGTACCTGCTCCCCAGGTGGGGATGAGGAGGACGGTGCAGAGGACGGTGCTCAGGGCTGGCAGCTGTTCCATGGTCCCTGCTCTCTGGGGAGCTCCGCAGCCCAGCTCAGCTCAGCCTCAGCATCCTCCGGAAATGTCACCTCGGGGGAGGCCGGTGGAAAGTTTTGTGGCCTGAGCTTCTGAGATGGCTGCAGCAAGAAACTGGGGACGAAGGCTGGATGCGGCGGGGGGGGGATGGTGTGCATTCCCCTGGCCCGTGCTGGGAGGGGAGTGGGGTCTAATGCTTAGAGCAAGGAGAGATGTGGGGCTGGGAGCCAGGACTCCTGGGTTCAGTCCTCAGTTCTTTCTCTCATCTTGGGTCATGCGCCTTACCCTCTCTGGGATATTTTGTCATGAGGAATAACATTATTTTACAGAAAGGAATTTTTGCTTAATATCTTTTATTTTCACATCCTGAGGTATATTTATTTTTTGCAACACGTATCTCTCGCCATCGGCGTATTTCTTCTAAAAAACCAAACATGCTCTGGACAGTCTTTATCTGCTTTATACAGAAATGTTTTGTACAGAAATGTTTTCCGATGAAGTGAGCTGTAGCTCACGAAAGCTTATGCTCAAATAAATTGGTTAGTCTCTCAGGTGCCACAAGTCCTCCTGTTCTTTTTCTATGAGAAGGGAAACAGGCAAACGACCATATTGCTTTCATGGCTAAATGCCAAGATTCCTGTACTATAAACAACAGTAATATCTACCTTAAGTTGATGTTAATTGGGTTCCAAACGTTTGCCGGAGCTGACAGATATTTAGGTCGGAAGGGACCATTATGATCATCTAGTCCGACCTCCTGCACAATGCAGGCCACAGAATTTCACCCACCCACTCCTGCGATAAACCTCTCACCTGAGTCTGAGCTATTGAAGTCCTCAAATCGTAGTTTAAAAAGACTTCAGGGAGCAGAGAATCCTCCAGCAAGTGACCCGTGCCCCATGCTGCAGAGGAAGGCGAAAAACCCCCAGGGCATCTTCCAATCTGGCCTGGGGGAAAATTCCTTCCTGTCCCCACATATGGCGATCAGCTAAACCCTGAGCATATGGGCAAGATTCACCAGCCAGATACTACAGAAAATTCTTTCCTGTATGGATCCAGTAACTCTTTTCTATAGATCTTGGCAAGATCACGTGAGACATACGGGAATCCTGCTGTAACAGCAGATCCAATCCACTATTGTTCGAACCAAGTTTTACCTTGAGTTTATAAAGAGATTCAATCATGTTATGGACCATGACGTGGATAAACCATTTCTGTTCTACACTGGTACGGCCTCTAACCCAATACTTGCTGTAGTAAGACAGAACCAAGGGTGGGGAGCTCTTGGGATGCACTCAGCGATGTTTTGTCATCCCTTCCTGCATCAATTTTGCGTTGGGGGTGTGACGTTATGAGTGTAATATATCTCATTGAAAGGTGACAGGGCCAGAAAGAGTCAATGAACTCCCAGACTGACCTGATCCAAGGCCGAACTTTAGAGGCCGGTTAGAAAGATCTGTAAATGAATACAGCTTTGAAATGCACCGAGGCCGGGAAGTTTAAGGGAACTGTGTTCTTTGGACTTCTGAGTAACCAGGGAGGTCGTACAGAGGCTGTTTGGGGCTGGCTGGGTAAATCTCAGTATTGGAATATCCACCAGCTGTTGGGGTTTGCCTTCCCCGTTCTGTTTGCCGTTCACCCTGATTGAGTGACCTCAGCTGGCTCCCACGGGCACCATCCTCACACTGCAGCTGTGGGGAGAGAGTGAGGAGATGTGGAGCCGGGGGGAGGGCTGGGAGTCAGGACTCCTGGGTTCTATCCTAAGTTCTGGTTATGTGTGGTCTCGCAGAAAAAGACTCCCATGCCCCCCTGACTCTAACCCCCTAGTCCCCACTCCCATCGCAGAGCTGGGAGAGAACCCAGGAGTCCAGACCCTTTGTCATCCTTCAGTTCAGGTCTGTGCAGAGCCTGGCATGACAGGGGTCCCGATCTTTCCCAGAGGGGAGGGGTCTGTGCAGCACTCAGCACCAGGAGGGAGGGTCCATTTGCGACTGGTACTTTCTGCAGTTTCTGTGGTGGGCTGAAACATGCCGAGTTGCTCGGGGCTCTGTCTTCACTTTCACCCCTGCGCATCATGGTGAGAAACAGGATTTTCAGCCTCTTTCAGGGCTGCAGCTTTTGCAAAGGTGGCAGCTGGGGGGGGGGGGGGCTGGGGTAGGGGGGACCAGGGGTGAGTTACAATCAGCTACAGAAGTGTCGGAGTCAGGGCCGGCTGCGACGCACAAATAACTGACCACGGTTTCCGTCCCGTCAGCTGGAGTCGATCTCCAGGCGCTCAGCTTGCAGAGCCAAAAATGCTTCCAGCCCTCACAGGTGCAAAGAAATCTCTCTAACCAGGGACGGATGGGACCCATGCCGGAGTCTGCAGAGAGCCTGAGCCGATCGCTCTGAGGGGGGGAAGCTGCCTCGAATGTGATCCAGGCAGTGATGGGAGTTGGCTGGCTAAGGGGGGGTCTCTCCTGCTAGAATTTTACTTTCCACCCAAATTATCAGTATCTCATCTTTTTGTCCCAATTCAGGAGAAAAACAAGCGTTAAAATATAGGTGATGGGGGGAGGGGAGAAAAGTGGGGGAGGGAGAAAAATCCCACAAAAATCATAAATACCCAAAGGGGAAAAAATCAGAGACCAATTTCCCCCCTGGTGTTTCAATTACTTCTCAACATCGCTGGTTGATTTTCCCCAGTGATTTTTATTAAGTTTCTTCTTTTTCTCGCTTTTTTCCTTCTTCTCCCACTCATTATTTTAAAAAATAACATTTGCAGGTGGGGCAAAATTCCAATTTACAGGGGAGAGAAGATTTCCATGAAAACAAAATTATTTTGGGGGGGGAGGGGGAAGGGGAGTATCCCCATTTTCAGGAATAAAATGAAACATTTTCACTCGGGGGGGGCAGGGAGGGAATGAAGTTCCAGAACAAAATATCAAATTTTCAGGAAAATATCATTTTTTTTCATAGGGGAAAAAAGTTGATTTTCTGAAAAGCAAATTTTCGGAAATGATTGTAAGATTTTGGACCACGACAAGGGGACTGAAGAGAAGAGGGAAGTGAGGGAGAAAAAGCAAAAGTTTTTACCCAAACACATTTTTCCAAAAACTCTGAAAACAGACAATTTTTCACACAAAGAAATTATTTAATTTTTAGACAAAAAAAAATCACTTTCTTTGAGCCATTGGTTGGAGCAGTCATGCTGGTCGCTCAGACCACTTCCACTGCCCACACCATGCTGAGCTGGGCGAGCGTTTCTCTTCGTGCTCAGTTAGGAAGAGGGACCAGACGCTGCGTTAATTACCCCCAGCTGGTCACGCTCCACAGGGAGGTGTTGCAATCACTCCAGAGAGGACAGGGAAATAACACACAGGGACGTGATATAGTTATATCCAGGAGGCCCCGGAGAAGGCATTTCCTGAGGGTCAGACCATGCCCTAGTCGATTATTCCCTGCCGTAGAGAGGACTAGTTGGGTTTTGTTGGGGTTCACATGGACTTTCACGCCCATAATTTTCTTCTGCTCTCCCTCAAACCCTGTGAGGGTCTCCTCCTGTGGGGAATCCCTGCTGGCAGCGTGGCTGTGAGTGTGAGGGACTCAGGTGGTGCTGGGTGCGGAGGGACTCAGCGCCGCTGGGCGTGGTTGGAGGTGTGTTCCCTGCGTCCTGGAGTCTGGATTTTAATCTCTGCGTACTGCACGCTCTCGCTCTCCTCGGCCCCCCAGCTGCCGTGGCCCTGTGTTGGACAGACACACTGTGAGGACGCCGTCACCCCAGATCTGGTCTCTTAATTCTGGCCAATTTAGGCATCTCCCAGGGAACAAATCCCACAGTGTTACCCCAGATTGGAGGGGTTGGGAGTCAGGACTCCTGGGTTCTATCCCCAGCTCTGGGAGAGGAGTGGGGTCTAGTGGGTTAGAGCAGGGGGGATGGGAGCAAGGACTCCTGGGTTCTATCCCCAGCTCTGGGAGAGGAGTGGGGTCTAGTGGGTTAGAGCAGGGGGGATGGGAGCAAGGACTCCTGGGTTCTCTCCCCTCACTGTATTGTACCAGTCCTTATTGGCACCCGGAGACCAGAGCCAAGCACTGTATGGAACAGGGCCCAGCCTGCATTGTCTCACCTTCGGCTGCCGCTGGCGGGGCTGCGAGGGGGGCAGCGCTGCGGAAGAAGGGAGAAGAAAGGAACGTTAAAACGGAGGAGTGTGAGAGAGAGTCTGGGGTGAAGGGGGAAGTTGCAGAGATCTAGGGATGGGAGGAGAAGGAAGGACATGGGGGGTTCGTTATATGGACAGACAGTCCAGCATGGACCACAACGGACAGACGGCCACTCGGGTGCGTTCACTAGCAGAGTCCCTGGCCCATGGAGGCCAGGAGTTTAGCAGGGGGAAGGCTCCGGTTTGGTACCTCGGTGTCTCTTCAGGAGGAGGGTGGCCACCAGGCCGAGGATGAGAAGGAGCCCCAAGGCGATGGCGACCTGGTACAGGAGCTCCCGGCCGCAGCACCCTACGGGGGCAGGTTCTTTATCTGGGCGATGGAGAGGAGCGTTAGGGGATTCTCAGCCCCGTGAACCAGGCAGTCCCCTTCCCTGGGGCCAGAGAGGGGGAAGGCCCCGTACCCCCATTCCCCACCTCACCTGTGTCACTCTGGTTTCTCCCCATCACCCGCAGCTCGGTGCCCGCTCCTGTCCCGCTCTCTCCCTGGCGGATGCTGATCTGACACTGATAGAGACCAGATCCCTCTTCTCCAACTCCGACAGGGTCAGTGTGGCCTCCCCTTTCCGGAGCAGATCCAGGTCGGACACATTGAGCCTCCCCTTGTAGAAGGAATGGTGAGATTCCAGCACGACTCCGGGTGCTCTAGTCCACGATGCTTTGGCCACGCTGCCCTGTCTGTTCTCGAAGGAGCAGCTGAGGTTCACGGTCTCGCCGACGTACGCTCGGAGGACAGCTGGGCTCTGAAGCACTGTGAGACCTTCGTGAACCAGGGCAATAAACATTATAGCAGCAAAGGAAAACGACAACGAGTGGTGTCAAGACACGCCCCAGCCGCCCGAAACCTTAGCAGCACAGAGAGAAGAAGCTAAGGGGAAAGAATTGTCCGTTCCTGTCCACCTTGCTATTGCTCACAACACTCTCGATAACACACTGCACAGGGCTTTCACTTCCACCCCAACAGAGACCCAACATCAACACTGCTCTGTGCACGGCAGATGCTCACACAGACGTTAGACGTCAAATCACTCAGGACAGCTAAGTCCAAAGCAGACTGCGAGGAATTACAAAGGGATCTCACTAGACTGGGTGACGGGGCAACAAAATGGCCGATGAAACTCAACGGTGGTAAATGCAAAGTCATGCACATTGGAAAGCAGAATCCCAAGTGTACATACAAACTGATGGGGTCTAAAT
The DNA here is from genome assembly GCF_965152235.1 of Eretmochelys imbricata. Classification (NCBI taxonomy): domain Eukaryota; kingdom Metazoa; phylum Chordata; order Testudines; family Cheloniidae; genus Eretmochelys; species Eretmochelys imbricata. The sequence goes on from NC_135585.1 coordinate 55,075,459, forward strand.
TAGCTGTTACCGCTCAAGAGAGATCTTGGAGTTGTTGTGGATAGTTCTCTGCAAACATCCACTCCATCTGCAGCATCAGTGAAAAAAGTCACCAGACTGTGACCATCCATTAGGAAAGGGAGAGAGAAAAAGACAGAAAATATCCTATTGCCTCTATATAAATCCATGGTACGCCCACACCTTGGACCCTGCGTACAGTTTTGGTCGCCTCAAATCAAATAAAGATACATTAGAATTGCAAGAGGTACAGAGAAGGGCAACCAAAACAATGAGGGGTATGGAACGGTTTCCCCCTTACAAGGACCAGGAAACCCCCTTACAAATTAAAGTGGCAGCTTGTCATTTTAACCCTTTTAAATACACCACAAACACATGCCTCCACGTTATACAATTTGTGCTTCAAACTAGAGGGGGTCAGAATTTGTCCTGATGGAACGTTTTCCTCTTGGGAAATGCCGTCTCATCGACAGGGTGACAATTGGTTTAAAACTGGGGCAGAGAAAGCGTTTTTGATAGGGTCAAAAGGGAATGAATTGATTTTGCATTTCCAGACTGGTTTGACTTGATATTATGAAGAGGAGTCAACACTGAAATGAAATATTTGTTTTATGGAAATAGAATACTTCTCATTGACCTGATGTGCCATATCCACATCTATCTATGCATCCATGCACGCATCCTCCACTCCTAGATCTATGTTGATAGATAGATAGATAGATAGATAGATAGATAGATAGATAGATAGATAGATAGATAGATAGATAGATAGATAGATATTCTTTTTGGGGTGGGATGGATGGGTACATAGATAAAAAGATAGATGAGATCGATGTAGGGGTAGGGCTGAATGAATAGACAGAGATGGATCTAGGGATGGGGTAGGTCGATGGATGGACAGACAGAGATGGATCTAGGGATAGGGTATATGGACAGATAGGGCTGAATATAGTGGAGTGGTGTAGAAGGACAGATGGACAGACAGAGATGGATATAGGGGTGTTGCAGATGTACAGACGGACAGACAGAGATGTATCTAGGGATGCGGTAGGTGGATGGATGGACAGACACAGATGGATCTGGGGGGGGTAGGTGGATGGATGGACAGACAGAGATGGATCTAGGGATAGGGTAGGTGGATGGATGGACAGACAGAGATGGATCTAGGGGTGGGGTAGGTGGATGGATGGACACACAGAGATGGATCTAGGGATAGGGTAGGTGGATGGATGGACAGACAGAGATGGATCTAGGGGTGGGGTTGTTGGATGGATGGACACACAGAGATGGATCTAGGGATGGGGCAGATGGACAGACAGACAGACAGAGATGGATCTAGGGATAGGGTAGGTGGATGGATGGACACACAGAGATGGATGTAGGGGTTGCCTAAATGGACAGAAGGAAAGACAGAGATGGATCTAGGGATGGGGCAGATGGACAGTCGGACAGAAAGAGATGTATCCAGGAGTGGGGTAGGTGGATGGATGGAAACACAGAGATGGATCTAGGGACAGGGTATATGGACACATAGGGCTGAATATAGTGGAGTGTGATAGAAGGACAGATGGACAGACAGAGATGGATCTAGGGGTGGGGCAGATGGAGAGACAGACAGACAGAGGTAGATCTAGGGATGCGGTAGGTGGATGAATGGACAGACAGAGATGGATCTAGGGGTGGGGTAGGTGGATGGATGGACAGACAGAGATGGATCTAGGGGTGGGGTAGGTGGATGGATGGACAGACAGAGATGGATCTATGAATAGGATATATGGACAGATAGGGATGAATATAGTGGAGTGGGGTAGAAGGACAGACGGACAGACAGAGATGGATCTAGGGGTGGTGCAAATGGACAGACGGACAGACAGAGATGGATCTAGGGGTGGGGTATGTGGACGTCTCCCTGGAAACCATAGACAATAGAAATGAGGGGTTAGGAGATTCCTGGACCAACGCCCCATAGAGGGGACAGCCCCGTAAGCCATTCCCACCTCCTGAGCCAGCCAGTCCCCCACCCTGGGGCTGGATCGGTGCTGGCACCCCATTGAGGGGGAAGACCCCATGCCCCATTCCCCACCTCACCTGTGTCACTCTGGTTTCTCTCCATCACCAGAAGCTCGGTGCCCACTCCTGTCCCGCTCTCTCCCTGGCGGATGCTGATGTGACACCGATAGAGAGCAGAGTCCCGCTTCTCCAGCTCCGACAGGCTCAGCGTGACCTCCCCTTTCCGGAGCAGATCCCGGAAGGACCCACTGAGCCGTCCTTTATAGAAGGGATGGTGAGATTCCAGCATGACTCCGTGTGCTCTAGTCCACCTCACATTGACCATGCTGCCTTGTCTGTACTTGAAGGAGCAGCCGAATGTCACGGTCTCGCCAACGTACGCTAGGACATCGGGGCTCTGAAGCACTGTGAGACCTTCGTGAGCCAGGGCAATAAACATTATAGCATCAAAGGAAAACGACAACGAGTGGTACCAAGACACGACCCAGCCGCCCAAAACCTTAGCAGCACGGAGAGAAGAAGCTAAGGGGAAAGAATTGTGCGTTCCTGTCCACCTTGCTATTGCTCACAACACTCTCGATAACACACTGCACAGGGCTTTCACTTCCACCCCAACAGAGACCCAACATCAACACTGCTCTGTGCACGGCAGATGCTCACAGAGACGTTAGACGTGAAATCACTCAGGACAGCTAAGTCCAAAGCAGACTGCGAGGAATTACAAAGGGATCTCACTAAACTGCGTGACAGGGCAACAAAATGGCTGATGAAACTGAAGGGTGGAAAATGCAAAGTCATGCACATTGGAAAACAGAATCCCAACTATACATACAATCTGATGGGGTCTCAATTAGCTGTTACCACTCAAGAGAGATCTTGGAGTCGTTGTGGATAGTTCTCTGCAAACATCCACTCACTGTGCAGCGTCAGTGAAAAAAGTCACCAGACTGTGACCATCCATTAGGAAGGGGAGAGAGAAAAAGACAGAAATTACCCTATAGCCTCTATATAAATCCACGGTACGCCCGCACCTTGGACACTGCGTGCAGTTTTGGTCACCTCAAATCAAAAAGAGGTACATTAGAATTGCAAAAGTTACAGAAAAGGGCAACCAAAACAATGAGGGGTATGGAACGGCTTCCCCCTTACAAGGACCAGGAAACCCCCTTACAAATTAAAGTGGCAGCTGGTCATTTTAACCCTTTTAAATACACCACAAACACATGCCTCCACTTTATACAATTTGTGCTTCAAACTAGAGGGGGTCAGAATTTGTCCTGATGGAACGTTTTCCTCTTGGGAAATGCCGTCTCATCGACAGGGTGACAATTGGTTTAAAAATGGAGGAGAGAAAGCGTTTTTGATAGGGTCAAAAGGGAATGATTTGATTTTGCATTTCCAGACTCATTTGATTTGCTGTTATTAAGAAGAGTCAATACTGAAATGAAATATTTGTTTTATGGAAATAGAATACTTCTCATTGACCTGATGTGACATATCCATATCTATCTATGCATCCATATCTATGCACGCATCCTCTGCTCCTAGATCTAGATAGATATAGATATTCTTTTTGGGGTGGGATGGATGGGTACATAGATAAAAAGATAGATGAGATGGATGTTGGGGTAGGGCTGAATGGGTAGACAGAGATGGATCTAGGGATAAGGTAGGTGGATGGATGGACAGACAGAGATGGATGTAGGGATAGGGTATATGGACGGATAGGAGTGAAGATAGTGGAGTGGGGTAGAAGGACAGATGGACAGACAGAGATGGATCTAGGGGTTGAGCAGATGGACAGAAGGACAGACAGAGATGGATCTAGGGATGGGGTAGGTGGATGGATGGACATGTTAAATTAGTACCTGCTCCCCAGGTGGGGATGAGGAGGACGGCGCAGAGGACGGTGCTCAGGGCTGGCAGCTGCTCCATGGTCCCTGCTCTCTGGGGAGCTCCGCAGCCCAGCTCAGCTCAGCCTCAGCATCCTCCGGAAATGTCACCTCGGGGTGGGGCGGTGGAAAGTTTTGTGGCCTGAGCTTCTGAGATGGCTGCAGCAAGAGGCTGGGAACGAGGGCTGGATGGGGGTTAGGGTGTGCATTCCTCTGGCCCTTACCGGGAGGAGAGTGGGGTCTAGTGCTTAGAGCAAGGGCAGATGGGGGACTGGGAGCCAGGACTCCTGGGTTCAGTCCTCAGTTCATTCTCTCATCTTGGGTCATGCTCCTTACCCTCTCTGGGATATTTTGTCATGAGGAATAACATTATTTTACAGAAAGGAATTTTTGCTTAATATCTTTTATTTTCACATCCTGAGGTATGTTTATTTTTTGCAACACGTATCTCTTGCCATCGGCGTATTCCTTCTAAAAAACCAAACCTGCTCCGGACAGTCTTTATCTGCGTTATACAGAAATGTTTTGTACAGAAATGTTTTCCGATGAAGTGAGCTGTAGCTCACGAAAGCTTATGCTCAAATAAATCGGTTAGTCTCTCAGGTGCCACAAGTCCTCCTGTTCTTTTTCTATGAGAAGGGAAACAGGAACACGACCACATTGCTTTCATGGCTAAATGCCAAGATTCCTGTGCTATATACAACAGTGATATCTACATTCAGTTGATGTTAATTGGGTTCCAAACGTTTGCTGGAGCTTATAGATATTTAGGTCGGAAGGGACCATTATGATCATCTAGTCCGACCTCCTGCACAACGCAGGCCACAGAATTTCACCCACCCACTCCTGCGACAAACCTCTCACCTGAGTCTGAGCTACTGAAGTCCTCAAATCGTAGTTTAAAAAGACTTCAGGGAGCAGAGAATCCTCCAGCAAGTGACCCGTGCCCCATGCTGCAGAGGAAGGCGAAAAACCCCCAGGGCCTCTTCCAATCTTCCCTGGGGGAAAATTCCTTCCTGTCCCCACATATGGCGATCAGCTAAACCCTGAGCATATGGGCAAGATTCACCAGCTAGATACTGCAGAAAATTCTTTCCTCTATGGATCCAGTAGCTCTTTTCTATAGATCTTGGCAAGATCACGTGAGACCTACGGGAATCCTGCTGCAACAGCAGATCCAATCCACTGTTGTTCTAACCAAGTTTTACCTTGAGTTTGTAAAGAGATTCAATCATGTTATGGACCATGACGTGGATAAACATTTCTGTTCTACACTGGTACGGCCTCTAACCCAATACTTGCTGTAGTAAGACAGAACCAAGGGTGGGGAGCTCTTGGGATGCACTCAGCGATGTTTGTGTCGTCCCTTCCTGCATCAATTTTGCGTTGGGGGTGTGACGTTATGAGTGTAATCTATCTCATTGAAAGGTGACAGGGCCAGAAAGAGTTAATGAACTCCCAGACTGACCTGATCCAAGGCCGAACTTCAGAGGCTGGTTCGAAAGATCTGTAAATGAATGGTTTCAGAGTAACAGCCGTGTTAGTCTGTATTCGCAAAAAGAAAAGGAGGACTTGTGGCCCTTAGAGACTAACCAATTTATTTGAGCATGAGCTTTCGGGTGCATCCGATGAAGTGAGCTGCAGCTCACGAAAGCTCATGCTCAAATAAATTGGTTAGTCTCTAAGGTGCCACAAGTCCTCCTTTTCTTTCTGTAAATGAATAGAGCTTTGAAATGCAAGGAGGGGAACTGCCTTGTTTTGACTTCTGAGTAACCAGGGAGGTCGTACAGAGGCTGTTTGGGGCTGGCTGGGTAAATCTCAGTATTGGAATATCCACCAGCTGTTGGGGTTTGTCTTCCTCGTTCTGTTTGCCATTCACCCTGATTGAGTGACCTCAGCTGGCTCCCGCGGGCACCATCCTCACACTGCAGCTGTGGGGAGAGAGTGAGGAGAGGTGGAGCCGGGGGGAGGGCTGGGAGTCAGGACTCCTGGGTTCTATCCTAAGTTCTGGTTCAGTGTGGTCTAGCAGAAAAAGACTCCCATGCCCCCCTGACTCTAACCCCCTAGTCCCCGCTCCCATCGCAGAGCTGGGAGAGAACCCAGGAGTCCAGACCCTTTGTCATCCTTCAGTTCAGGTCTGTGCAGAGCCTGGCACGACAGGGGTCCCGATCTTTCCCAGAGGGGAGGGGTCTGTGCAGCACTCAGCACCATGAGGGAGGGTCCATTTGCGACTGGTACTTTCTGCAGTTTCTGTGGTGGGCTGAAACGTGCCGAGTTGCTCGGGGCTCTGTCTTCACTTTCACCCCTGCGCATCATGGTGAGAAACAGGATTTTCAGCCTCTTGCACGGCTGCAGCTTCTACAAAGGTGGCAGCTGGGGGTGGGGGGGCTGGGGGAAGGGGGGACCAGGGGTGAGTTACAATCAGCTACAGAAGTGTCGGAGTCAGGGCCGGCTGCGACGCACAAATAACTGACCACGGTTTCCGTCCCGTCAGCTGGAGTCGATCTCTAGGCTCTCAGCTTGCAGTGCCAAAAATCCTTCTAGCCCTCACAGGTGCAAAGAAATCTCTCTAACCAGGGACGGGTGGGACCCATGCCTGAGACTGCAGAGAGCCTGAGCCGATCACTCTGAGAGGGGGGAGCTGCCCTGAATGTGATCCAGGCAGTGATGGGAGTGGGCTGGCTCGGGGTGGGTCTATCCTGCTAGAATTTTACTTTCCACCCAAATTTCCAATATCTCACCTTTTTGTCCCAATTCAGGAGAAAAATAAGCGTTAAAATATAGATGGAAAGTCTGTTTTCTGAACATCTGACCTGGGAGCGCTTGAAATTCCACCCAACACCCCTTCCTCATGTAGTCTGAGACGGGGTGAACAGCCTTAATTTCGAACCTTCTATCACCTCCTCTTCTCTGTTTCAATCTCTCCTCCTACACCGAGTCGGGACCTAGGGTGTTTTCAAAACAAACATTTGCACTGGGGAAAAGTCAGAAGCCTGAAGAAACTCACCCCATTCGTTCTGCTAGAACTTTCCTCTCAGCCAGGTGTGTCGTCCATTCACAAGACAGATATATTTCCGAGTGCAAATGTGTTTGTTTCAATAACACTGATATTTACGTGAGGAGAAGCAAATGTGTTCCATAAATGCAACTACCCCTGGGGTGAACCTTGACAGGTATTATTATATAGAGAACATTACTTTTATGAAGAAAAATCATGAATTCCAAAAAATGCAGCTATCACTGGGGTGGAGCGTATTGTGTCAGCTCTTATATATAGATGTAAACACACACACATATATACATATACACACTCACACTTTTTGTCCATGAGAAAACACATTATTTTCCATAATTATTTTTTTCTGAAAATATTTTTGCTAAAGAGAAACATTTTCCCCCAAAGTATTTTCCTTTTTAAAATGATATCGGTTTTGTCAAGGAGAACAGTTCACAAAGATATGTTTTCGTTGAAAGCCATTTCTGCACCAAAAGAACATTGCTTCATCTAAAACATTTTGAAATAACATTTTATCACGAGCTCTTGCGTTCCAGAAACGTTGGACTTGATAGAACTGTTTTTAAATAAGCGAAGGGAAAACCTCTTGGCCGGATCCCAGCTGGTGTCAAACGGCCGCGCCTCCACTGACCTCAGCGGGGCCAGGTACTGAGCGTCTGGAAATCCGTTCCATTGAAGTCAGAAGCACTACGGCCGACGGATCCCAGCAGGGATCTGGCCCCATTGACTCAGATGGAGCTACGGCCAATTGACTCCCTGGCTGATCGTTTCTCCTGTGCTCTCTCTCTCCGCTGCTGTGTTCTCCTTGGGTTTCTGCGTCTCCTCCCTCTGCTGCTGGACAGGAAGGGACAGTGTCCTGCTGCTCCCTCAGCTCTCCATTCGCTTGTCGGACAGACGGACGGCTCAGCAAGCTTCTCTCTGCTTTTCTCTCCTTCTCCTCACCATCCACTCGCTCTCCACCTACCCCTTGGCTGTCTGCTGACACAGCGACGTTTATACCGACCTGTCAGGCACAGACGCCCTTTCGTGGGTGCTGTGGGGCTGTAGCACCCATGGGGGAAAATTAGTGGGTGCTCTGCACACACCAGCAACCAAGCTCCACTCCCCCCCCACCTCACATCACCGAACCTCCACCTCATCCCCTGAGTGTGTCCCTGCTTCCCTGCCTACATCCCAGCACTTGCTGCCGCAAAACAGCTGTTTCGTGGCAGAACAAGCTCCGGGAGGGAGGGGGGAGGAGTGGGGACTCAGCGCGCTCTTGGGATGAGGCGGGACAGGGGCGGGGATTTGGGGAAGGGGGTTGGAATGGGGGCAGGGAGGGGGCGGAGTTGGGGCGGGGCCTTTGGGAAAGGGGTTGGAATGGGGGTGGGGCAAGGGCAGAGTCGGGGCGGGGCCGGGGGCAGACAGGGGTCGAGCACCCGCCAGCCACGGTTGGCGCGTCTGTTCCCCAACTGCCCGCCTTCCAGACGGTCCGTTCTGTTTTTAGCCCGCAGCCGTTGTTTCCCTCAGCGTTCGGATCGGCTGACCTTTGCCCCCCTTCGCTTTTCCCGCCAATTCTACCTGTTAGCGCTGTGGGATCTGCCGCTCCGCGCGTGGGCCTGACTCTTGATCGTTTACAATGAAAGCCAGGGATACACCATGGAGCCCGGGGAATTTCTCTGGCATCAGCATCCTCCACGCAGGTGTTCGACCTGCAAGTTATTGCACCTTGTTTCTCATGTTTAGGCAAAAAGGGAAGCAGCTCAGGGGTAGCAAAAGGAAATCTCAAAATTCGGGGGCAAGAGTTCATCAGTTTCTGGTGCGTTACTCAAGTGAGTTTCGTCTCCATATTTTTCAAAGGGGACGTGTGTTTGTTTCATAACTAGAGAGGAACTGACTGAGTTGTGAACACTTCAACTGTGTCTGTAACAACCTGATGTTCCAGGAGAGGAGAAGTGGAGGGGAGGCCAGGAGGCCACAACGAGGGCGGAAGTGACGCGGAAGCGGTGTCACGCCGCCTGCCACGATGGGGCGTTTGCCCACAGCCTTGGTGCAAAGCCCGACAGGGTCCGGGTGGGAAACAGGAGGCCTCAAGGGAAAGTTTCGGGGTGTGTTTGGTTCTGCAGCGGTTAAATGGCTCCATGGAGAGCAGGAGGTGGGCCAGGGGGACAGAAGATAGTCCAAGAAGTGGGCCCAAGACAGTGCGGGAGTGGACCGGATGTGGCATCAGGACTATAGCCATAGACGACTTGCCCACAGTTGGGTGCCACGCTCTCGATGATCCGGGTGGGAAAGACGAGGGGGAGGGTTCCGGGGTGTGGTGGATCCCCCAGGATTTAAAGCGGGGGGGGGGGGATGAAACTGGTATTAACGCTTCAAAGGGAGGGGGAGACAGTGGAAGTGGATCTCAGTGAGGGCGGAAAGAAACCGGAAGTGGCATCGACCCCTCTAACCTAAACCAAGGACTTGCCCATAGTTCCTCATGGGGTCCGGGTGGGAAACAGGAGCCGCGTTGGAAGGTTCCGGGATGTATTTGGGGCGGGGTATCAGAAAGGGAGTGAGTCCCCTTCCCCAGGTCAGGGACAATGGGGAGGTGATAGGTGGGAAGGGGAGAAAAGTGGTCGAGGGACAAAAATCCCACAAAAATGGTAAATACCCAAAGGGGAAAAAAATCAGAGACCAATTTCCCCCCTGGTGTTTCAATTACTTCTCAGGTTTCAGAGTAGCAGCCGTGTAAGTCTGTGATCGCAAAAAGAACAGGAGGACTTGTGGCACCTTAGAGATTAACCAATTTATTTGAGCATAAGCTTTCGTGAGCTACAGCTCACTTCATCGGATGCATCTCGGATGCATAGCTCCTAAAAGCGTATGCTCAAATAAATTGGTTAGTCTCTAAGGTGCCACAACTCCTCCTTTTCTTTTTGCAATTAATTCTCGACATTGTTGGTTAATTTTCCACAGTGATTTGTATTAAGTTCCTTCTTTTTCTCTCTTTTTTCCTTCTTCCCCCACGCAACATTTTAAAAAATAACATTTGCAGGGGGGGCAAAATTCCAATTTACAGGGGAGAAAAGATTTTCATGAAAAAAAATATTGTTTATGGGAGGGGAGGGAAGTGTCCCAATGTTCAGGGATAAAATGAAACATTTTCACTGCGGGGGGGAGAGGGATGATATTCCAGAACAAAATATCAAATTTTCAGGAAAATATCTTTTTTTTTCATAGGGGAAAAAAGTTGATTTTCTGAAAAGCAAATTTTCGGAAATGATTGTAAGATTTTGGACCACGACAAGGGGACTGAAGAGAAGAGGGAAGTGAGGGAGAAAAAGCAAAAGTTTTTACCCAAACACATTTTTCCAAAAACTCTGAAAACAGACAATTTTTCACACAGAGAAATTATTTAATTTTTAGACAAAAAAAAATCACTTTCTTTGAGCAATTCCAGCTGGCTGGAGCACTCACGCTGGTCGCTCAGACCACTTCCACCGCCCACACGATGCTGAGTTGGGCGAACGTTTCTCTTCGTGCTCAGTTAGGAAGAGGGACCAGACGCTGCGCTAATTACCCCCAGCTGGTCACGCTCCACAGGGAGGCGTTGCATTCACTCCAGAGAGGACAGGGAAATAACACACAGGGACGTGATATAGTTATATCCAGGAGGCCCCGGAGAAGGCATTTCCTGAGGGTAGATCCATGCCCTAGTAGATTATTCCCTGCCGTAGACAGGGCTAGTTGGGTTTTGTTGGGGTTCACATGGACTTTCACGCCCATAATTTTCTTCTGCTCTCCCTCAAACCCTGTGAGGGTCTCCTCCTGTGGGGAATCCCTGCTGGCGGCGTGGCTGTGAGTGTGAGGGACTCAGGTGGTGCTGGGTGTGGAGGGACTCAGCGCCGCTGGGCGTGGTTGGAGGTGTGTTCCCTGCGTCCTGGCGTCTGGATTTTAATCTCTGCGTAGTGCACGCTCTTGCTCTCCTCGGCCCCCCGGCTGCCGTGGCCCTGTGTTGGACAGACACGCTGTGAGGACGCCATCACCCCAGATCTGGTCTCTTAATTCTGGCCAATTTAGGCATCTTCCAGGGAACAAATCCCACAGTGTTACCCCAGATTGGAGGGGTTGGGAGTCAGGACTCCTGGGTTCTATCCCCAGCTCTGGGAGGGGACTGGGGGGTTAGAGCAGGGGGGATGGGAGCAAGGACTCCTGGGTTCTCTCCCCTCACTGTATTGTACCAGTCCTTATTGGCACCCGGAGACCAGAGCCAAGCACTGTACGGAACAGGGCCCAGCCTGCATTCTCTTACCTTCGGCTGCCGCTGGCGGGGCTGTGAGGGGGGCGGCGCTGCGGAAGAAGGGAGAAGAAAGAAACGTTAAAACGGAGGAGTGTGAGAGAGAGTCTGGGGTGAAGAGGGAAGCTGCAGAGATCTAGGGACGGGAGGAGAAGGAAGGACATGGGGGGTTAGTTATATGGACAGACAACCCAGCATGGACCCAGCGGACAGACGCTAGGGTGCGTTCACTAGCAGAGTCCCTGGCCCATGGGAGCCAGGAGTTTAGCAGGGGGAAGGCTCCGGTTTGGTACCTCGGCGTCTCTTCAGGAGGAGGGTGGCCACCAGCCCAAGGATGAGAAGGAGCCCCAAGGCGATGGCGACCTGGTACAGGAGCTCCCGGGTGCAGCACCCTACGGGGGCAGGTTCTTTACCTGGGCGATGGAGAGCAGATTTAGGAGATTCTCAGCCCCTTGAGCCAGCCAGTCCCCTGCCCTGGGGCCGGAGAGGGGGAAGGCCCCGTGCCCCCATTCCCCACCTCACCTGTGTCACTCTGGTTTCTCCCCATCACCTGCAGCTCGGTGCCCGCTCCTGTCCCGCTCTCTCCCTGGCGGATGCTGATGTGGCACTGATAGAGACCAGAGTCCCGCTTCTCCAACTTCGACAGGGTCAGCGTGACCTCCCCTTTCCGGAGCAGATCCAAGTCGGACATATTGAGCCGTCCGCTGTAGAAGGGATGGTCAGATTCCAGCACAACCCCGGGTGCTATGGTCCACGTCGCTTTGACCACGCTGCCCTGTCTGTTCTCAAAGGAGCAGCTGAGGTTCACGGTCTCGCCGGGGGACGCTCGGAGAACAACGGGGCTCTGAAGCACTGTGAGACCTTCGTGAACCAGGGCAATAAACATTATAGCAGGAAAACAAAATGACGACGACTGGTACCAAGACACACCCCAGCTGCCTGAAAACTTAGCAGCACGGAGAGAAGAAACTAAGGGGAAAGAATCTTGCATTCCTGTCCACCTTGCCATTGCTCACATCACTCTCGATAACACACTGCACAGGGCTTTCACTTCCACCCCAACAGAGACCCAACATCAACACTGCTCTGTGCACGGCATATGCTCACAGAGACGTTAGACGTGAAATCACTCAGGACAGCTAAGTCCAAAGCAGACTGCGAGGAATTACAAAGGGATCTCACTAAACTGGGTGACTGGGCAACAAAATGGCCGATGAAACTCAAGGGTGGTAAATGCAAAGTCATGCACATTGGAAAACAGAATCCCAACTATACGTAGAAACTGATGGAGTCTCAATTAGCTGTTACCACTCAAGAGAGATCTTGGAGTCGTTGTGGATAGTTCTCTGCAAACATCCACTCCATCTGCAGCATCAGTGAAAAAAGTCACCAGACTGTGAGCATCCATTAGGAAAGGGAGAGAGAAAAAGACAGAAAATATCCTATTGCCTCTATATAAATCCATGGTACGCCCACACCTTGGACCCTGCGTGCAGTTTTGGTCGCCTCAAATCAAAAAAAGATACATTAGAATTGCAAAAGGTACAGAGAAGGGCAACCAAAACAATGAGGGGTATGAAACGGCTTCCCCCTTACAAGGACCAGGAAACCCCCATACAAATTAAATTGGCAGTTTGTCATTTTAACCTTATTTAAATACACCACAAACACATGCCTCCACGTTATACAATTTGTGCTTCAAACTAAAGGGAGTCAGAATTTGTCCTGACGGAACGTTTTCCTCTTGGGAAATGCCATCTCATCGAAAGGGTGACAACTGGTTTAAAAATGGGGCAGAGAAAGCATTTTTGATAGGGTCAAAAGAGAATGATTTGATTTTGCATTTCCAGACTGATTTGATTTGATATTATTAAGAAGAGTCAATACCGAAATGAAATATTTGTTTTATGGAAACAGAATACTTCTCATTGACCTGATGTGACATATCCATATCTATCTATGCATCCATGCACGCATCCTCCACCCCTAGATCTAGATAGATAGATAGATAGATATTCTTTTTGGGGTGGGATGAATGGGTACATAGATAAAAAGATAGATGAGATGTAGAGGTAGGGCTGAATGGGTAGACAGAGATGGATCTAGGGATAGGGTATATGGACAGATAGGGCTGAATATAGTGGAGTGGGGTAGAAGGACAGATGGACAGACAGAGATGGATCTAGGGATGGGGTAGGTAGATGGATGGACACACAGAGATGGATCTAGGGGTACGGTAGGTGGATGGATGGACACGTTAAATTAGTACCTGCTCCCCAGGTGGGGATGAGGAGGACGGCGCAGAGGACGGTGCTCAGGGCGAGCAGCTGCTCCATGGTCCCTGCTCTCTGGGGAGCTCCGCAGCCCAGCTCAGCTCAGCCTCAGCATCCTCCGGAAATGTCACCTCGGGGGGGGCCGGTGGAAAGTTTTGTTGCCTTAGCTTCTGAGATGGCTGCAGCAAGAGGCTGGGGACGAGGACTGGATGCGGTGGGGGGGTGGGGGGTGCATTCCTCTGGCCCATGCTGGGAGGGGAGTGGGGTCTAGTGGTTAGAGAAAGGGGAGCTGGGGGGCTGCGAGCCAGGACTCCTGGCTTCAGTCCTCAGTTCATTCTCTCATCTTGGGTCATGCTCCTTACCCACTCTGGGATATTTTGTCATGAGGAATAACATTATTTTACAGAAAGGAATTTTTGCTTAATATCTTTTATTTTCACATACTGAGGTATATTTATTTTTTGCAACACGTATCTCTTGCCATCGGCGTATTCCTTCTAAAAAACCAAACATGTATCTGCGTTATACAGAAATGTTTTGTACAGAAATGTTTTCCGATGAAGTGAGCTGTAGCTCACGAAAGCTTATGCTCAAATAAATTTGTTAGTCTCTCAGGTGCCGCAAGTCTTCCTGTTCTTTTTGTATGAGAAGGGAAACAGGAACACGACCATATTGCTTTCATGGCTAAATGCCAAGAATCCTGTACTATAAATAACAGTAATATCTACATTAAGTTGATGTTGATTGGGTTCCAAACGTTTGCCGGAGCTTGTTTGGATCCAGTAGGTCTTTTCTTTAGCTCTTGGCAAGATCACGAGACATACGCGAATCCTGCTGCAACAGCAGATCCAATCCACTATTCTTCTCACCAAGTTTTACCTTGAGTTTATAAAGAGATTCAATCATGTTATTCAACGTGACTTGGATAAACCATATCTGTTCTACACTGGTACGGCTTCTAACCCAATACTAGCTGTAGAAAATCAGAACCAAGGGTGGGGAGCTCTTGGGATGCACTCAGCGATGTTTTGTCATCCCTTCCTGCATCAATTTTGCGTTGGGGGTGTGACGTTATGAGTGTAATATATTCATTGAAAGGTGACAGGGCCTGAAAGAGTCAATGAACTCCCAGACTGACCTGATCCATGGCCGAACTTTAGAGGCTGCTTAGACAGATCTGTAAATGAATAGAGCTTTGAAATGCAACGAGGCCGGGCAGTCCAGGGAGCTCGTACAGAGGCTGTTTGGGGCTGGCTGGGTAAATCTAAATATTGGAATATCCACCAGCTGTTGGGGTTTGTCTTCCTCGTTCTGTTTGCCGTTCACCCTGATTGAGTGACCTCAGCTGGCTCCCGCGGGCACCATCCTCACACTGCAGCTGTGGGGAGAGAGTGAGGAGAGGTGGAGCCGGGGGGAGGGCTGGGAGTCAGGACTCCTGGGTTCTATCCTAAGTTCTGGTTCAGTGTGGTCTAGCGGAAAAAGACTCCCATGCCCCCCTGACTCTAACCCCCTAGTCCCCACTCCCATCGCAGAGCTGGGAGAGAACCCAGGAGTCCAGACCCTTTGTCATCCTTCAGTTCAGGTCTGTGCAGAGCCTGGCACGACAGGGGTCCCGATCTTTCCCAGAGGGGAGGGGTCTGTGCAGCACTCAGCACCATGAGGGAGGGTCCATTTGCGACTGGTACTTTCTGCAGTTTCTGTGGTGGGCTGAAACGTGCCGAGTTGCTCGGGGCTCTGTCTTCACTTTCACACCTGCACATCGTGGTGAGAAACAGGAAATTCAGCCTCTTTCAGGGCTGCAACTTCTGCAAAGGTGGTAGCTGGGAGGGAAGCGGGGACCAGGGGTGAGTTCCAATCAGCTACAGAAGTGTCGGAGTCAGGGCCGGGTGCAATGCACAAATAACTGACCACGGTTTCCGTCCCGTCAGCTGGAGTCGATCTCCAGGCGCTCAGCTTGCAGTGCCAAAAATGCTTCTAGCCCTCACAGGTGCAAAGAAATCTCTCTAACCAGGGGCGGGTGGGACCCATGCCTGAGACTGCAGAGAGCCTGAGCCGATCGCTCTGAGAGGGGGGAGCTGCCCCGAATGTGATCCAGGCAGCGATGGGAGTGGGCTGGCTCGGGCGGGGGGGTCTCTCCTGCTAGAATTTTACTTTCCACCCAAATTTCCAATATCTCACCTTTTTGTCCCAATTCAGGAGAAAAACAAGTGTTAAAATATAGATGGAAAATCTGTTTTCTGAACATCTGACCTGGGAGCGCTTGAAATTCCACCCAACACCCCTTCCTCATGTAGTCTGAGACGGGGTGAACAGCCTTATTTTCTAGCCTTCTAACACCTCCTCTTCTCTGTTTCAATCTCTCCCCCTACATCGAGTCTGTACCTAGGGTGTTTTCAAAACAATCATTTGCACTGGGGAAAAGTCAGAAGCCTGAAGAAACTCGTCCCATTCGTTCTGCTAGAACTTTCCTCTCAGCAAGGTGTGTCATCCATTCACAAGACAGATATATTTCCGAGTGCAAACCTGTTTGTTTCAATAACGTTGATATTTACGTGAGGAGAAGCAAATATGTTTCAAAAATGCAACTACCACTGGGGTGAAGCTTGACAGGTATTATTATATAGAGAACAATATTTTTATCAAGAAAAATCATGAATTCCCATAAATGCAGCTAGCACTGGGGTGGAGCGTATTGTGTCAGCTCTTATATATAGGTGTAAACACACACACATATATACATATATACACACACACACTTTTTGTCCATGAGAAAACACATCATTTTCCATAATTATTTCTGTCAAAAAATATCTTCGCTAAAGAGAAACATTTTCCCCCAAAGTATTTTCCTTTTTAAAGTGATATCGTTTTTGTCAAGGAGAACAGTTCAGAAAGATATTTTTCTGTAGAAAGCAATTTCTGCATGGAAGAACATTTTCCAGGAGAGAGTTTTCATTAAAAATGCTGAATTTAAAAGGTCTTGTGTTCCAGAAACGTTTGACTTGATAGAACTGTTTTTAAATAAGCGAAGGGAAAACCTCTGGGCCGGATCCCAGCTGGTGTCAAACGGCCGCGCCTCCACTGACCTCAGCGGGGCCAGGTACTGAGCGTCTGGAAATCCGTTCCACTGAAGTCAGAAGCGCTACGGCCGACGGATCCCAGCAGGGATCTGGCCCCATTGACTTAGATGGAGCTATGGCCAATTGACTCTCTGGCTGATCGTTTCTCCTGTGCTCTCTCTCTCCGCTGTTGTGTTCTCCTTGGTTTCTGCGTCTTCTCCCTCTGCTGCTGGACAGGACAGAACAGTGTCCTGCTGCTCCCTCAGCTCTCCATTCGGCTGTCGGACAGATGGATGGCTCAGCAAGCTTCTCTCTGCTTTTCTCTCCTTCTCATCACTGTCCAGTCGCTCTCCACCTACCTCTTGGCTGTCTGCTGACACACTGACTTTTATACGGCCCTGTCAGGACTGTCTTGCGCATGACAACTGCCCACATTCCAAACGGTCCGTTCTGTTTTTAGCCCGCAGCCGTTGTTTAGCTCAGCGTTCGGATCGGCTGACCTTTCCCCTACTTCGGTTTTCCCGCCAGTTCTACTTTTTAGTGCTATGGGATCTGCAGCTTCTAACGTGGGCCTGACTCTTGCTTATTTAAAATGAAAGTCAGGGATACACCATGGAGTCTGGGGAATTTCTCTGGTATCAGCATCATCCACTCAGGTGTTTGATCTCAGCTCCTCCATCCTGCTCCCTCTGGTCCATCTCCACAACCCCCACCCACTCCCTCTGCTTCGCTGCACCCCAATCCCGCTGCCTGGACCCACCCCCGTCCCACTCAAGACATGCAGGAAGAGCCCCCAGAGTCCATGACCGCACCCCCTCCCCCGCCCCCCCCTGGGACGTGCAGCTACCCCAGGGGATCGGCAGGCTCTGGCCCCCCAGGTTGCTGTGCTCCACCCGGCAGGCATAGCTGTGCCCGTCGCCCGGCTCCACGGCCAGGGAGCTGCGCAGCTGGTAGGTCAGGTCCACGTTGGGCAGGATCCCGCGTTGGGCAGGATCAGCCACCAACCCGGTGCCACCTCCTCCCCGTCCTGCAGCCAGGCCACGCGGACGGGCCGGGGGTAGAAACCAGTGACCCGGCAAACCAGCAGTAACGGCGCGGGGGTCCCGGCTGGGGGAGGCGCTCGGGCAAACACCACGGCGACCGGCCACTCTGAGACAGGGGGAGAGAGACGGGGCGGGGGAGAGGGACGATTCAGTCTGAGCCTCAGGGACTCACTCGCCAAGCCCAGCTCCATCCCCCTGGGTCAGGTGTTGGCCCCTCTGTCCTGGCCAGACCCTGCAGTTACCAGTGGTGAGGGAATCCCCCTTCACTTCCTGTCCTAAACGGCTGTGCAGTGCGGCCATGAAATCGCTCCACCACAGATATGACTGCATTTGTACACCGGGCAAGAGATCCCTCTATAAATAGCCCTCTACCAATCCCAGAGGGGGCTACATATCTGCGAGTGGGGAGTAGCTTGCCTCTCCCGTGACCCTTTCCCGTAGCAGACAAAGCTCTTAGTCTTATTGACACAAGTTGTTTTCAGGAGCCCTGGGTAACAAAGGGGTCTGGAAGAGGAAGGGCAGGGGGATGGTCCGGAAGTCACCGGGGCGGAAATAGAGAGATGTTAGGTGCAATGAGGACGGTCGGTCACCAGATGGCAGTGGGATTGTGGGGCAGGACAGGTTGCAGTTACTCTTTAAAGTTGATTTGTGCTCTAAGATCCACGTGCAACATCAGATTGGCTCGAAAATCACTGTGAGACATCGGGGCCTGAGGCAGATTTTGTGGTGCTAATTTGGGGTCACTTCGTCAGGGGGATCCTGAGATACAGACCCCGTCCCAAATAAATGCTTAATTATTTAGAACGTTATTTGTGATGCTCGAGAGAAAACTGTGGCCCTGAGCCTCAATACACTCACATCCCCGGGCTCCCCTCAGCTCAGAGCCGCCCCGGTAGCAAGGACACGTTTGGCTTCCCGAGGTTATACAAGTCACTGGGCCTTGGTTGTGTGTGTGGAGCGGTACGCCGGGCTCAGGGCCGATGTTCCCTCTCATTTTTGACAGGCCGCGTGAGCCAAACATTTCTTCTGTGCAAATGGTTGTGCTTCTGTGCAAATGGTTGTGCACGCGGTGTCTCGCTGTGTGCACGGGGTTTAGGATCTGTGTGTGTGTGCACACACGCACAGCTTAGAGGGAACAGTGCTCAGGGCGTGACCCATGGAGAAACACGGGAGAGGCTGCAACGTCTCTGAGTCCCGGGAGGACCCGTCTGAGCCCTGTCACCGAGAGGTTCCTGCGGCTGTGAGCTGTGATCACCGGGCCGGCTGTCACGCTGTCGTGAAACGCACATGCCCCGGCAGATTGCCGTGAAACTAGCAAGGTGCAGGGAAGAGTTTGTGGTGCAGATTTGGGGGCAGGTGGTGAAGGGGTTCCTGAGAGAAAGACTCGCCCGAGGACCTGCTTTTAGTGCTCCAGCATCAGACACCCAGCGCCGGCCCTGGGCTGAGCCGCTGAGAAGAGGCGTGCTGGGCTCTGTCCCACCCCCTGGGGCAGCGCTGGCTGTGAGGGTGATTGTTGCGTTTTGTCCATTTTGTATGTTGTGTATAATTTCAGGATGCCATGTTGATTTTCAAAATGGAATTTGTGCCCATGTGATCCAGCTGATCACAGTGTTCCCGCCTTTTATTTCTCCTCAGAAGGGGTAAACAACTTCTGGATAGAACTGGTTTTTACCGCCTTTTCCACAGGGTTTCCCAGGAGGGGTTTTCTGCTCCTTCTACGGGGTTTCCCGGGCCAGAGTATATAAGTCTGCCCCGAGCCCTGCTCAGCGGCTGTCCCTCTGAGTGACAGTGAGGGTCTGACTTGTACTCACCTCCCCATCCCCGTGGTAGAGGGGGCTCGGGTTTTCCTTCCGCAGCTCTGCGCCTACGTTGCCATCCCCTGCAAGGAGAAGAGAAGGCCAGACAGCCACATCCCACTTACCACCAGCCACCTTCAGCTGCTGTCCTGTTTATAGGGTTTATTTGGGGGAAATCACTGTATTGCAACATTTGCCTGTTTACTCCCTCCTTTGCTTTGCCGCATTCATTGTACACCAATCGCTCACTACACTTCATTTGTTTTCCACCTTATCGCAACTGACTCCTCGTTATTCGAGATGGGAGGGACTCTTTGTGGGAAGATCCAACCCACCAGATGACAGGTGCTGGATAGGGAGGGTCGCATCTAAGGAAACAGGAAGCACGGGAATCTCTTGCCTTATCCCACATATATTCCTTTGCCTTTCTGTCCTTTCCTCTCACAGTGGGGGAGGCATTATCTTATCTCTGCATTTCCTGCGTATCCCATTCTTTGTTGGGTGACCCCTTCCTAGAGGGGTCAGTTTTCAACGTTCAGATAGGGCACCATGAGCAGCCTTCCCCCTCCTTCGACAAAGGCCTTAGATAGGGGACATGAAAGACCTTGAGCCTCGGGTCAGGGGCTGGCACATGGGGCCTTTCCCCTCTAGGGCGCACAGGCTACAATCTGGCCCCAGAGCTGGGGGACTGGCTCAGTGGAGTGGAAGGGGGCAGAATGAGGGTGCCCACGCGAGGGCATTGAGACTTTCCCAGGTCTTAGGGTTGCACCTCGAGATGGGGAGAGGTACATTTGCAAAAGAAAGCCCAGAAAATCTAAACTGAATCGGCCCTGTTTGCTGCCAATAACACCTCGCTGGAGGGTGACACCCATTTGCTTCGTGCTGCACGTACACAGAGAGGGGAGTGAGGTCTAGTGGTTAGAGCAGAGGAGGGTGGTAGCTCAGACTCCTGTGTGCTTTCCCTAGTTCTAGCAGGTTATTGCCCCCCAGAGCAAGCCCACCCCCATCACTGCCGGGATCACAGTCAGGGAAGCGCCCCCCTCCCAGAGCGACCAGCTCAGGGTCTCTGCAGACTCAGGCATGGGTCCCCCGCGCCCCGGTTTGGAGAAATTTCTTTGCACTCGTGAGGGCTAGAGGTGCTTTTTGGCTCCGCAAGCTGAGCGCCTGGAGATCGACTCCGGCTCGCGGGACGGAAACCGTGGTCAGTCGTTTGTGCGTCGCACACGGCCCCGACTCCGACACGTCTGTCGCTGACTGTAAATCACCCCCCGCCCCGCCTGCAGCTGCCTTTGCACAAGCTGCGGCCGTGAACGCTGCTGAATTTCCTGTTTCTCACCAGGAGCTCAAGGGCAGACAGAGCCCCGAGCCACTCGGCGCGCTCCGGCCTGCCACAGAAACGGCAGCCGTAGCCAATGGAGGGGCCCCCGGGCGCTACACAGATCCCCCTGAAAGAGATCGGGGCCCCTGTCACACACCCCCACACACCCCAAAACAAGCTCAGCGCCCTTGGTATGCCAGGCTCTGCACAGCCCCCAGCTGAACCAAAGGGGTCCGGACTCCTGGGTTCTCTGTCCCACATCTAGGGGAAGAGCGGGGCTGAGCAGGTTTGGGGGGGGGCCTGGGGCTGGGAGCCCGGACTCCTGGGTTCTCTCCCCAGCTCGGGGAAGGGAGTGGGGTCTAGTGGTTAGAGCCGGGGGGCTGGGAGCCAGGACTCCAAGTGACAGTTGGCCCCGCCCCCTCCCACCCTCTCGTGACAGTTGGCCCCGCCCCCTCCCACCCTCTCAGGTGACAGTTGGCCCTTCCCGCCTCGTGCTCTCAGCGGCCGTTGGCGCCTCGCGGAGCTTCCCCGCCCGTTTCCCACCCTTTTTCCTCTCCGCCAGTTCTCCCTCATGCTGCCCCGGCTGACTCTGCCCGGCAACTAGTGACATTTAAACAGGATGGCGCCTTCTAATAGGCTGTCCTGCCAAGCCAGTGAGGGAAAGGGAGGGGCCTGGGAGGAGAATAAGGAGGCGGGGCCAAGGAGTGGGAGGGGCTAATGAGCGGGGGGGGCAGGGAGCAGGAGTGTGGCTAATAGGAAAGCGGGCAGGGAGAGGAAGGGGCTATTGGGAGAGGGAAGGGGAGGGGCCATCGGGATGGAGGGGGAGGGGCTATCAGGAGGGGAAGGGGAGGGGCTATTGGGAGAGGCAGGTTGGGGGAGGGGCCATTGGGATGAGGGGACAGTTGGGGGGCTCTGCCCTCGATTCTGCTCTGACCCTTCTCCCCTGCCCCCGCCCCATCTCCCCCCGTCACTCAGGTGCAGCCCCTGCGGGGGGAGCCAGGCCCAGCCCCACGGGACGGACCCCCACTGCGGGGTGAGTGGGGGTGGGGTTGCTTTCCACCACCACCACCCCAAGTCTCCCCCCGCCCCCGCCCGCGGCAGGCCAGGTTTGGGGTGCGGTGCCCCGTCAGAGGGTGCAGCTGTGGGGAGGCAGAGCCCCTGGGTGGGGTGAGAAGGAGGACGCTGGCCTGTAATTTTGGGGCCACCCCCCACCAATTCGAGGTCTAGGTGCGTGGCTGGTTTGTCTGCGGGTGAATCAAGCCCTAAGTGGGGGGCGCTGTCCCCTGCCAGGCAGGACTGGCCCCATTGCCCCAGGGCAGAGGAGATGGAGGGGGCGTCTCACACACACTGATCCTGGCTCAGGGCCTGGTTCTGCTCTTCCTGCCGGGGATCCCCTTCCCGCGCTGCCGCCGCTCCCCGACTCCCTCTGCCCTGATTGGCTCGGGGCTGGCAGCTGCGGGCACGGCGCTGAGCAGAGACAGACAAAGAGAGAAGTTGGCAGAGAGATTTGCGACCTGGGAGGAACCGAGAGCACAAGTGTGCAACTCTGGGCCCCTCGTCCCGCGGCCCGGACACCTGCCTGAGCCCGTATTCCCTTGCTGGGATGCTGCTCCCTCTGCTGCTCCTCCCCTGGGCATGGGGGGCTCTGGCCGGTAAGCGGGGACCCCCCCCCCCGCCCTTTTTGCTACTGAGGGGGTGCAGATGGTGTAATGCCAGGGTGGGGCAGCACCATGCTGGGCTAGTGACCCTTGCCAGGGGTGTAGGAGGAGGGGGGAGGCGGGTTAGGGGTCAGCAGGGAGCATTAAGGAGACGGAGATTCATTAATCCCTCTCCCTACCTGCTTTATCCTCCACTTGTTTCCTCTCCCCTCCCCACAGCCTCCCCTCCTGTCCCCCCAGGGTCTCTCACCCTCCGGCTGTTCCAAACCATCATCTTCCACAACGCCAGCTCCACGGACATACTGGGGACAGCCCTGGTTGGCGACCTGGAGACCCACTCCCTAGACTGCAGCCCCTGCAAGATCCGCTTCCTGCAGCCCTGGGCCCGGCTGGGCCTCACCCCGAAGGTGTGGCAGGACCTGGAGACGTTGATCTATACCTATCTGTCCAACTTCATCCGTATGATGAACGATCTGGCTACGGAAGAAGGAGAGGGCTGTGAGTATGGTGCAGTCTGAGGGGGTCCCTTCCCGCACCCACCAGGGAGCTGAGAACTGACACGCTCACAGCAGCAACTGTGTCCTGACAGGGTGGATCGAGGGCAAGACAGCCAGGCGCTGGCCTTTAGGCTGGATGGAGCCAGCGTCCCCTAGAGGGGAAAGGCCCCGTGTCCCATTCTCCACCCCATTGAGCCAGTCCCCTGCTCTGGGGCCGGATTGTAGCCTGTGCGCCCTAGAGGGGAAAGGCCCCATGTCCCAGCCCCTGACCCTAGGCTCATGGTCTTTTGCGACCAGGTGCCCTACCAAAGGCCTTTGTCGAAGGAGAGGGAAGTGGAAAGGAAGGGGAAGGCTGCTCAACGTACCACCTGTCCTGCCTCAACCTTGAAAACTGACACATGGGCAGGAAATGCAGAGCTAAGCTAATGCCTCCCCCCTCACAGCCAGCGCTGCCCCGGGGCATGGGACAGAGCCCAGCACGCCTCTTCTCAGCGGCTCAGCCCAGGGCCTGCGCCGGGTGTCTGATGCTGGAGCACTAAAAGCAGGTCCTCGGGCAAGACTTCCTCTCAGGAACCTGCCCCCAGATTTGCACCCCAAAGTCTCCCCTGCACCTTGGTGGGGCAGAGCTAATTTCACGGCAATCTGCCGGGGCATGTGCGTTTCACGACAGCGTGACAGCCGGCCCGGTGATCACAGCTCACAGCCGCAGGACCCTCTCGGTGACAGGGCTCGGACGGGTCCTCCCAGGGCTCAGAGGTTACAGCCTCTCCCACTGAGCGAGCGTGTGACTCGGTGTGTCACGCCCTGAGTCGCTGCTGAGGAAAGAACCCCT
Source organism: Eretmochelys imbricata (assembly GCF_965152235.1). Taxonomy (NCBI): domain Eukaryota; kingdom Metazoa; phylum Chordata; order Testudines; family Cheloniidae; genus Eretmochelys; species Eretmochelys imbricata. Next base: position 55,099,111 of record NC_135585.1, read on the forward strand.
GGCAGAGGTGTGAACCGTCTGTGGGCAGAGGTGCACCACCGCCCGGCGTACCGCTCCACACACACAACCAAGGCCCAGTGACTTGTGTAACCTCGGGAAGCCAAACGTGTCCTTGCCACCGGAGCTGAGGGGAGCCCGGGGATGTGAGTGTATTGAGGCTCAGGGCCACAGTTTTCTCTCGAGCATCACAAATAACGTTCTAAATAATTAAGCATTTATCTGGGACGGGGTCTGTATCTCAGGATCCCCCTGATGAAGTCACTCCAAATTAGCACCACAAACTCTGCCTCAGGCCCTGATGTCTCATAGCGATTTTCGAGCCAATCCGACAAGGCATGTGGACGTTAGAACACTTTGAGAAAAACAGCTTGAAACAGAAACTGCAACGTACCCTGAACTGGAACCAGGGCCCCCCACAATCCGGCCCCCATCTTGTGGCCAAACATCCTCATTGCACTTGACATTGTGTCTTTATTTCCCCCCCGCATCTCTCTATTTCTGCCCCCTCCCCCCCGTCCCGGTGACCTCTGGACAGCCTGTCCTTGTCCCCCCTGCCCTTCCTGTTCCAGACCCCTTTGTTACCCAGTTCACCGAGGGCTGCGAGCTCCACCCCAACGGCACCTCGAGGCAATTCTGTGATGCTGGGATGAACGGCGAGGACTTCGTCAGCCTTGACATGGACACCGGCAAATGGGTCACTCGGCGTGGGGATAAGCTGACACTCAAAGCCCTGGAGATTCTTAACTGCAACAGAGCGGTGGCCATCATGCTTCCATTTCTCCTGAGAACGACGTGTGTCAATGAGCTCAAGAGCTTTGTCCAGCATGGGAAAGAGTCTCTGGAGAGGCAAGGTGAGGCTGGACACCACTCCTCGCTCGCTGAGATGCAACCACCTCTGGGGTGGGGCATGCGAGCTATTTACATGGGGATCCCTCGCCCAGCTGTGAGATGCAGCCCCCTCTGGGGTGGGGCAGAGGGCTGTTTATCCAGGGACCCCTTGCCTGGTGTACAAATGCAGCTATAGCTGGGGTGGAGCACCGTAGCCGTTCATAGCCGCACTGAACAGCAGTTTAGGACAGGAAGTGAAGGGGGATTCCCTCACCACTGGTAACTGCAGGGTCTGGCCAGGACAGCGGGGCCAACGCCTGACCCCGGGGAATGGAGCTGGGCTTGGCTAGTGAGTCCCTGAGGCTCAGACTGAATCGTCCCTCTCCCCCGCCCCATCTCTCTCCCTCCTGTCTCAGAGCGGCCGGTCGCCGTGGTGTTTGCCCGAGCGCCTCCCCCAGCCGGGACCCCCGCGTCGTTACTGCTGGTTTGCCGGGTCACCGGTTTCTACCCCCGGCCCGTCCGCGTGGCCTGGCTGCAGGACGGGGAGGAGGTGGGGCCGGGCTGGTGGCTGAGCTCCAGCGGGATCCTGCCCAACGCGGACCTGACTTACCAGCTGCGCAGCTCCCTGGCCGTGGAGCCGGGCGACGGGCACAGCTACGCCTGCCGGGTGGAGCACAGCAGCCTGGGGGGCCAAAGCCTGCTGATCCCCTGGGGTAGGGGCACGTCCCTGGAGGGGAGGGGGCGGTCATGGTCCCTGGGGGCTTTTCCTGCACGTCCTGAGTGGGACGGGGGTGGGTCCAGGCAGCGGGATTCGGGTGGAGGGAGGTCGAGGGTGTCAGCGGATGTGTGGTGATGGACCAGCGGAAGCAGGGTGGAGGAACTGAGTGGGACAGGACTGGGACTGGGGGAGCAGGGTGGGGGCTGAGGGGGATGGGACAGGACTGGGATGGGGGGAGCAGGGTGGGGGCTGAGGGGGATAGGACAGGACTGGGATGGGGAGAGCAGGGTGTGGGTGAGGGGAGCATCAATGGGACAGGGTAGAGAGAGCTCTGTGCAGTGGGGCAGGGGGAGACAATGGGGCAGGGCTGGGGAGGGTCAGGGGGGTTAGGAAGAGGGGCAAGGGTCTGGAGGGGATGAGACATAGGGGAGCAGGACTGGAATGGGGGAAGATGAGGGGGTGGGACAGCAGGGGGAGCGATGGGGGTGGGATGACGGGGGAGGTTGAAGGAAGAGATTTGGGGTAGGGCAAGGCTGAGGGTAGTGGGTCTGGGTGGGGTGAGCAGGGGGAGACTGCGCGGGAGGCTGAGGAAAGAGGGTCGGGGTGAGGGGGGCGGAGGGCAGTGGGTCGGGATGGGGCGAGCAACAGGGACTGCAGGGGATGTTGAGGGAACAGGGCCGGGGGGGGGGCTGAGGGCAGTGGGTCGGGGGATCAAGGGGGACTGTGGGGGAGACTGAGAGAACAGGGTGGGGGGCTGAGGGCACTGGATTGGGGTTGCGGGGGAGCAGGGGGGACCGTGGGAGAAGCTGATGGAACAGGGTGGGGGGGCTGCAGGCAGTGGGTCGGGGTGGGGGAGATCAAGGGGGACTGCGGGGGAGGCTGATGGAACCAGGTGGGGGGGGCCAAGGGCAGTGGGTTGGAGGTGGGGGGTACAGGGCGGACTGCGGGGGAGGCTGATGGAACAGGGTGGGGGGCTGAGGGCAGTGGGTTGGGGGTGGGGGATCAGGGCGGACTGCGGGGGAGGCTGATGGAACAGGGTGGGGGGCTGGGGGCAGTGGGTTGGGGTTGGGGGATCAGGGGGGACTGCGGGGGAGGCTGATGGAACAGGGTGGGGGGCTGAGGGCAGTGGGTTGGGGTTGGGGGATCAGGGGGGACTGTGGGGGAGGCTGATGGAACAGGGTGGGGGGCTGAGGGCAGTGGGTTGGGGTTGGGGGATCAGGGGGGACTGCGGGGAGGCTGATGGAACAGGGTGGGGGGCTGGGGGCAGTGGGTTGGGGTTGAGGGATCAGGGGGGACTGCAGGGGAGGCAGGGGGAACAGGGCCCATACTCCTGCCCCGGTTCCCAGCACGGCCCCCCCCTGTTTTACAGAGCACAGCAGGGGCTGGGGCCCCGGCCTGGCCGTGGGCATCGCCCTGGGGGTTGTGGCCGTAGCCGCCGTGGCCGTGGCGCTGTGGAGGAGCAGACGCAAGTGAGTCCTCTCCCTCTCTGGGGTGGGGGTGGGGGTGTTACACCCCATAACCCTCCCCCTGCTCTCTCCTTCCAGGGGCTACCAGGATGTTAGACCAGGGGGTGAGGGCGGCACCGGCCCAGGCGTGGGCATTGGTCTCCTGGGGATATGGACCTTCAGGCTAGATCCATGCTCGGCTCCAGAGCTGAGGGCCCCAAGGGCAGGACTGGATCGGAGCCCAGGGAGATCAGGGCCCTGGGTGGGGGGTGGGATTCTTCTCCCTCTAGATCGTTTGGGGCACGTTGGACACTTAGGGGATCGCTGGGATCCAGGATCCGCAGGGAGCCGGCGCTGGCCTGTGCCATTCAATAAACCTTTCAGGGAGGGGCTCCCCAGCGGGCCCCATTGGGGCCTGTAGGAGCCAGGGCCTGGGAGCAGGGGTCAGACACAGCTACAGACACAAAGGCGGTGGGCGCGGATGGGTTCATGGGAACCAGGAGTGGGTCCTGGCACAGCATTTAGGCTGAGCTAAGGTGCCCGGGTAGCAAGTGGGTTGCCCGTGGGACATTGGCCCAGCTACCCACATGGAGCCCTGACAAGACTACAGCCCGTGGGGCGCCGGGGAGGCCGCTCCAAGGTCGCTGGCTGGGCTGGGCTGAGAGCTCCTGGGGGCAGGGCCCCTCCAAAGCTGGGTGTGAGGGACCCCGTGGCGGGGTTTTACCTCTCGGGGATTGAAATCAAGTGGTTCAAGAATGGGCAGGAGTAGATGGCTGGGATGGTGTCCGCGGAGCTGCTCCACAATGGAGACTGGACCTTCCAGATCCTGCTGATGCTGGAGATGACCCCCCGGTGCAGGGACGTCTACACCTGCCAGGTGGAGCCCATGAGCCTGTGGGGCCCCCTCACCGTGCACTGGGGTAAGAGCCTCTCAGTGTGGGGCCACCCCTGAGCCCGCAGGGGCACCCCTAGCTCTATGGAGCCCTTCAGGCGATGGGCCTGTGTCAGGTCATCATCCCCACCACGGGGGCAGAGAGCGGGGACGTGACAAAGGGAAGGAGAAGCTGGGCTGAGCCCAAACCATCTCTGCTCTTGTTTTCACAGAAGCACAGACTGACTCTGCCAGGGGCAAGAGGCTAGCTGGGGTCATGGGCTCCGTGCTCGGGTTGGTCTTCATGGTCCTGGGATTGCTCGTGTACCTGAGGAATAAGAAAGGTGACTGGCTCAGGGATGGGGCTGGCAGCCCCAGGAAATGAGTCCCCAGTGGGGCCATAACCCAGTGGCACTGGAGGATTTCACTAGAATTTTGTTTCACCACAATTTACTTTAGCTTCCCCTTCAGGCTCGAATCCGGTTTTCTGCTGACCGAGGAACTTCCTGCCCATCCTCAGCCCACATCCAGGAAGTGCGGAGCTAATTCCAGCCTCTGGCTTCCCATGCATCTGAGTCAGACCTTTCAGATTCTGAGCAACAGTTGTGGCCTCCTGGCCTCCCCTTCACTTCTCCTCTCCTGGAACATCAGGTTGTTACAGACACAGTTGCAGTGTTCGCAAATCAGTCAGTTCCTCTCTACTTACGAAGCAAATACACTCTCCTTTGAAAAATAGGGAGACCAAACTCACTTGAGAAACACACAAGAAACTGACGAACTCTTGACCCTGAATTTTGAGATTTACTTATGCTACCCTCTAAGCTGCTTTCCTTTTTGCCTAAATGTGGGAAACAACATGCGATAACTTTCAGGTCGAACACCTGAGTGGATGTTGCTGATACCAGAGGAATTCCCCAGACTCCATGGTGTATCCCTGACTTCCATCTTAATTAAGCAAGAGTCAGGCCCTCATTCGAAGCTGCAGATCCCATAGCACTAAAAAGTAGAACTGGCGGGAAAACCGAAGTAGGGGAAAGGTCAGCCGATCCGAACACTGAGCTAAACAACGGCTGCGGGCTAAAAATAGAACGGACCGTTTGAAATGTGGGCAGTTGTCATGCGCAAGACAGTCCTGACAGGTCGGTATAAAAGTCAGTGAGTCAGCAGACAGCCAAGAGGTAGGTGGAGAGCGACTGGACAGTGATGAGAAGGAGAGAAAAGCAGAGAGAAGCTTGCTGAGCCGTCCATCTGTCCAACAGCCGAATGGAGAGCTGAGGGAGCAGCAGGACACTGTCCCGTCCTGTCCAGCAGCAGAGGGAGGAGACGCAGAAACCCAAGGAGAACACAGCAGCGGAGAGAGAGAGCACAGGAGAAACGATCAGCCAGGGTGTCAATTGGCCGTAGCTCCATCTAAGTCAATGGGGCCAGAGTCAGCCGTAGCGCTTCTGACTTCAATGGAACGGATTTCCAGACGCTCAGTACCTGGCCCCGCTGAGGTCAGTGGAGGTGCGGCTGCTTGACACCAGCTGGGATCCGGCCCAGAGGTTTTCCCTTCGCTTATTTAAAAACAGTTCTATCAAGTCAAACGTTTCTGGAACACAAGAGCTTTTAAATTCAGCATTTTTAATGAAAACTCTCTCCTGGAAAATGTTCTTCCATGCAGAAATGGCTTTCTACAGAAAAATATCTTTGTGAACTGTTCTCCTTGACAAACACGATATCACTTTAAAAAGGAAAATATTTTGGGGGAAAATGTTTCTCTTTAGCCAAGATATTTTTCGAAAAAAATAATTATGGAAAATTATGTGTTTTCTCATGGACAAAAAGTGTGTGTGTGTATATGTATATATGTGTGTGTGTTTACACCTATATATAATTGCTGACACAATATGCTCCACCCCAGTGCTAGCTGCATTTATGGGAATTCATGATTTTTTTTGAGAAAAATAATGTTCTATATATAATAATACCTGTCAAGCTTCACCCCAGTAGTTGCATTTATGAAACATATCTGCTTCTCCTTACGTGAATATCAACGTTATTGAAACAAACACATTTGCACTCAGAAATATATCTGTCTTGTGAATGGACGATACATCTGGCTGCGAGGAAAGTTCTAGCAGAACGAAAGGGGTGAGTTTCTTCAGGCTTTTGACTTTTCCCCAGTGCAAATGTTTGTTTTGAAAACACCCTAGGTCCCGACTCGGTGTAGGAGGAGAGATTGAAACAGAGAAGAGGAGGTGATAGAAGGCTCGAAAATAAGGCTGTTCACCCCGTCTCAGACTACATGAGGAAGGGGTGTTGGGTGGAATTTCAAGCACTCCCTGGTCAGATGTTCAGAAAACAGATTTTCTATCTATATTTTAACACTTATTTTTCTCCTGAATTGGGACAAAAAGGTGAGAAATTGGAAATTTGGGTGGAAAGTAAAATTCTAGCAGGATAGACCCACCCCGAGCCAGCCCACTCCCATCACTGCCTGGATCACATTCGGGGCAGCTCCCCCCTCTCAGAGCGATCAGCTCAGGCTCTCTGCAGTCTCAGGCATGGGTCCCACTCACCCCTGGTTAGAGAGATTTCTTTGCACCTGTTAGGGCTAGAAGTATTTTTGGCACTGCAAGCTGAGAGCCTAGAGATCGACTCCAGCTGACGGGATGGAAACCGTGGTCAGTTATTTGTGTGTCGCACATGCCCCCGACTCTGACATTTATGTAGCTAATTGTAACTCACCCCTGGTCCCCCCTCCCCCCAGCCCCACCTGCTGCCACCTATGCAAAAGCTGCAGTCGTGCAAGATGCTGAATTTCCTGTTTCTTACCACGATGCGCAGGGGTGAAAGTGAAGACAGAGCCCCGAGCAACTCGGCACGTTTCAGCCCACCACAGAAACTGCAGAAAGTACCATAGTAGCAAAGGGACCCCACCCCATGGTGCTCAGTGCTGCACAGATCTTCTCACTCCTGAGAAACATCAGGGTCCCTGTCGCACCAGGCTCTGCACAGACCTGAACTGAGGGATGACAAAGGATCTGGACTCCTGAGTTCTCTCCCAGCTCTGGGAGGGGAGTGGGGACTAGTGGGTTAGAGTCAGGAGAGCCTGGGAATCCTTTTCTGCTCAACCACACTTAACCAGAACCTACGATAGAACCCAGGAGTCCTGACAGATAGATCCCATAGCTTTCCCCATCGGTAGAAATTCACATGCACCCCTTGTCAAATTTAACACCCAAAGCAGGTCATGAAACAACCGGGGTCAGTGGGCAAAACAACACCCCACAAAAACAAGGAACTACAGCCCCTCAACACAACCACCCCATCTGCCCTTTCACTCTCAGACCCCTTCCCATGAGCCCACCTACCACCCGACACCTTCACTCTGAGTCGCTAGGCGCCATCCCTTCTCCACCCACCCCTGTCCACAACCACGCTGTCATCTGCGTCCTTGGGTTGCCAATCTTCCACCATTGTCCTGGAGACTCCAACAATTCAGGGTTAATCATTAATTAAGATTTACATCATGGGATGGAAACTCCAGGAATACTCCAACTAAAACTGGCCACCTGAGCTGGGGCTGATTGGAGCGGCGGTGGGTGGGAGTGATGGCACATTGGCATGTCTCAGTCAGCGGAGATAAGTTCATCCAAGAAAATAGGACTTCCTGGAGGTAAAGGGAAACGAGGGGCAACCCCGAAATGCAGCTGTTGACGGAAAAGATTTTACCCACCTCCAGCCACACGTACAATTTGGCAGGGTCGTTTTGGACAGATAATGGCTCCACATTACCCCAAATCCCCATCAGAACTACCCGCAACCTGACAGCTCCTCTGAATATCACGAGCCAGCGGTGTGGTGTAGCTGTCGGCCAACCATTCAAGGTCGTGCCACTAAGGACAATGTCTGGTTAGAAATGTCTTGTGACAGAGCCGATGAACAAGACGTGAAAAATTGACAGGGCCAGATCGCCAACCCAGGGTGGAATTCAAGCCCATTGGTCCCCCTGGTCTGAGAGCAGAGCAGGGATTTGTGGTCCAGTGTAGGATGCAGCCCTGGTAAGGGAGCTGTTCCTGGGGACCACCACCAAGCCAGGATGCTCCCGGAGATGCCAGTTGCTGCTGTTCTGCCCCCTGCACCAGGGCAGCCGGGCGGGGCATCAGACCAGATGCCCCAGCTCTAAACACCCCAACTGCCCCAGTCCAAGTAAGGGGAATCCTCCTCAGTCATACGCAGTAGAGGGGCTAGGAGACACAGATGAATGCGGCTGATTCTAGGGGGCAGTGGGATGTGTGCACACACACACGTACGCACACACACACACACCAGCCAGTCCCTCACACAGTGAATAGCACATGCTCAAACACACACACACATCCGGCCCTCGTCCCCGGCCTCTCGCTGCAGCCATCTCAGAGGCACTGACCACAAAACTTTCCACCACCCCTGGGCCTGATGCTTCCGGAGGATGCTGAGGCTGAGCTGAGCAGGCCCCACGGAGCCGCCCAGAGCGCGGGGACCATGGAGCCACCACCAGCCCTGAGCCCTGTCCTCTGCGTTGTCCTCCTCATCCCCACCTGGGGAGCAGGTACTAATTTAAAGTGTTCATCCAGCCACCTACCCCATCCCTAGATCTCTCTCTGTCTGTCCTTCTGTCCATCTGCCCCATGCCTAAATCCATCTCTGTCTGCCTTTCTTTCCACCTACCCAACCCCTAGATTCATCTCTGTCTGTCCACCTTGTAGCCCAGAAGGCTAATCTGCTGGCTTGCTTTATTATGTTCTACCTTTATTTATTGGTTTGCTTTGGTATATTTGCCTTGTACGTTTGCATTGGATTACTTTATTGTGTTTCAGGGTGGTAGCCGTGTTAGTCTGTATCAGCAAAAACAATGAGGAGTCCTTATGGCACTTTAGAGACTAACAAATTTATTTGGGCATAAGCTTTCGTGGGCTAAAACCCACTTCATCAGATGCATGGAGTGGAAAATATTGTAGGGAGGTATAAATACACAGCATATGGAAAGATGGGAGTTGCCTTACCAGGTGCGGGGTCAGTGCTAACGAGCCAATTCAATTTAAGTTGGCAGTTCTCAACAGTTGACAAGAAGGAGTGGAAATCACTTTTGTAGGGTTAATGAGGCCAATGTAAACAAGGTGGGCCATTTGAAACAGTGGACAAGAAGGTGTGAGTGTTTAGTTTAGAGACTAACAAATTTATTTGGGCATAAGCTTTCATCACTATAGAAAACAAAATCAATTTGTTAGTCTGTAAGGTGCCACAAGTACTCCTCGTTGTTTTTACATAAACTAATTTCCCCTTGCTAAATACATTTGCATTGGATTACTTTATTATGTTTGGCTGTAACAGGACCTACAGGCCTGTATCCTGTATGTTTAGCTTCAGCAAGTGAGCATCAGTATGGTTAAGTGGGCTCGTGACCTTAGGCTCATTTTTATGGCCAAACCGATACCCTTTTAGATTTTGGGGAACTAAACATGTTTATCTAAGAAACTCGGGACTTCATGGTGACCACATGGGACACCGCAGAAATGTGGAAGTAATGACCAGAAACCAGTTTGGGCAAGAAATAACACATCTGAGCATGAGCCAATTGGCATTAATATGTGTGAATACACTAACCTACAGAATAAGTGCACCCCAATATTATGTGGGTGAGGAAGTTAGATTTGGGCACAGAAGGTTGGGTACTAGCTTGAATATTTAAGATATTGCAGATGTCCTATAGGAGGGCAACCCACCATGTGCAGGCAGCTTCGTCTTCTTCAGCTTTTGAGTTTCTCCACTGTCTGCTGTCATCTTCGCTCCTCGGCATCTGACCCTTCAGCTCTATTGTTCACCGTCAGTCTCAAGCACCGTTGGACCCATTTGGCAGGCCAGGGATAAGGCTGGTCCGTTGCCTCCTACCACCAGGTGCCCCTGTGAGGGTGCTAGTCTAGGAAGCTTTGGTAAAGACCAAAAGCTTCTGGGTGGTCTGATTCTGGGACAAGAACTTCCTCATCTTCTGGTCAGATCAAATGGCAAGTCAACAATAATATACCATCCTCTAAAATCAAGCAACAATCAACCCCGTTCCTAGATCTACCCCGATCAGTCCTTCTGTCTATCTACCCCATTCCTAGATCCATCTCTATCTGTCCATCCATCCATCCTCCACCCCTAGATTCATCTCTATCTGTCCATCCACCCATTCATCCCTCCCCCTAGATCCTTCTTATTTATCTTTCTATGTACCCATCCACCCCACCCCTAAATTAATATCTGTCCATCCATACCCCATCCCTAGGGCATCTGTATCTAGCTAGCTAGCTATCGTCCAGCCAAGATCCTGTCTATCTATAGCTAGAGAGCTAGGGGTGGATAGATAGCTATGGATCTAGGGTGCATGTATGGATAGGACAGGTACATGTGTGGATGGATAGATACGGATATGTCATTTCAGGTCAACCCAGATGTATTCTGTTTCCATAAAACTGAAGCATTTCATTTCAGTTTTGACTCTTGTTTAATAATATAACACCAAATAAGTTTGGAAACTGAAAAATCAAACCATTCCCTTTCGACCCTATCAAAACGCTTTTTCATGCCAGCCACCCCGTTGCTAAACAAGTTGTCATCATTTCAGTGAAACGGCATTTCCAAGGGACAAACGTTCCATTGGGAAACATTTCCACCCGCTGTAGCTTGGAGCACAAACTGAATAAAGTCGAAGCATGTGTTTGTGGTGTACTTAAAACTGTTAAACTGACAAGCTGCCACTTTAATTTGTAAGCGGGTCTCCTGGGCCTGCTTGCAGCCTAGAGGTCTCCATATGATCAGAGTCAGTCTGCAGAGACCCAGCCTAAACTAATGTGGGGTGAGTCATTCCTCTCTGCCTTAGGGAGCAGCCTCTTTTCTCTCTCTCTGGTTTGGGGGTTTTGTGTGTTAGGATTCTGAATTCTAGGAAATAAAGTAGTGTGACTTGCAATCCTCCTGGAAGAACATAAGAATGGCCGGACTGGTCCATCTAGCCCAGTCCATCTAGCCCAGTATCCCGTCTCTGACAGTGGCCAGTGCCAGATGCTTCAGAGAGAATGTACAGAACAGGGCAATCATCAAGTGATCCACCCCTGTCAACCAGTCCCTTCTTCTGGCAGTCAGAGATTTAGAGACACCCAGAGCATGGGGTTGCATCCCTGACTGTCTTGGCCATTGATGGGCATATCCTCCAGGAAATTATCTAATTCTTTTTTGAGCTCAGTTATAGTTTTGGCCTTCACAACATCCCCTGGCAGTGAGTTCCCCAGGTTGACTGTGTGTTGAGTGAAGAAGTACTTCTTTTTGCTTGTTTTAAACCTGCTGCCTGTTAATTTCATCAGGTGACCCCTGGTTCTTGTGTTATGAGAAGTGGTAATTTACACTCCCTAGTCACTTTCTCCCCACCAGTCGTGATTTTATATCTATCATATCCCCCCCTTACTCGTTTCTTTTCTAAGCTGAACAGTCCCTGTGTTTTCAATCTCTCCTCACATGGAACAGTTCCATCCCCCTCATCATTTTTGTTGCCTTTTTCTGCACCTTTTCCAATTCTAATGTATCTTTTCTTGAGATCGGGTGACCAGAACTGCATGCACTATTCAAGGTGTGGGCATGCCCTGGATTTATTTAGTGCCATTATGGTATTTTCCATCTTGTTATCTGTTCCTTTCCTAATGGTTCCTACTGTCCTGTTTGCTTTCTTGACTGTCGCTGCTCAGTGAGCGGATGTTTTCAAAGAACTATCCATGATCTTTTTGAGATGCAACAGCTAAATTAGACCCCAGCATTTTATATGTGTAGTTGGAATTATGTTTCCCAGTGGGCATGACTTTGCATTTATTACCTTTGAGTTTCATCTGCCATTTCGTCACCCAGTCTAGTGAGATCCCTTTGCAACTCTGTGCAGTCTGCTTTGGACTTAACTGTCCTCAGTGGTTTGACGTCTAACGTCTCTGTGAGCATCTGCCGTGCCCAGAGCAGTGTTGATGTCGGGTCTCTGTTGGGGTGGAAGTGAAAGCCCTGCGCAGTGTGTTATCAAGAGTGTTGTGAGCAATAGCAAGGTGGACAGGAACGCAAAATTCTTTCCCCTTAGCTTCTTATCTCTGTGCTGCTAAGGTTTCGGGCGGCTGGGGCATGTCTTGATACCACTCGTCGTCATTTTCCTTTGCTGCTGTAATGTTTATTGCCCTAGTTCATGAAGGTCTCACAGACCTTCAGAGCCCCGCTGTCCTCCGAGCATCCCCCAGCGAGACCGTGAACCTCAGCTGCTTCTTCGAGAACAGACTGGGCAGCGTGGCCAAAGCAACGTGGACTAGAGCACCCGGAGTCGTGCTGGAATCTCACCATCCCTTCTACAAGGGGAGGCTCAATGTGTCCCACCTGGATCTGCTCCGGAAAGGGGAGGCCACACTGACCCTGTCGAAGTTGGAGAAGCGGGACTCTGGTCTCTATCAGTGTCAGATTAGCATCCACCAGGGAGAGAGCGGGACAGGAGCGGGCACCGAGCTGCGGGTGATGGGGAGAAACCAGAGTGACACAGGTGAGGTGGGGAATGGGGCACGGGGCCTTCCCCCTCTACGGCCCCAGGGCAGGGGACTGCCTGGTTCACGGGGCTGAGAATCCCCTAACGCTCCTCTCCATCGCCCAGGTAAAAAACCTGCCCCCGTAGGGTGCTGCACCCAGGAGCTCCTGTACCAGGTTGCCATTGCCCTGGGGCTTCTTCTCATTATCGGCCTGGTGGCCACCCTCCTCCTGAAGAGACGCCGAGGTACCAAACCAGAGCCTTCCCCCCACTAACCTCCTGGCCCCTATGGGCCAGGGCCTCTTCTAGTGAACACATCCTAGCTGCCGTCTGTCCACTGGGTCCATGCTGGGCTGTCTGTCAATGTTTCCTCTAATTTTTGACAGGCCATGTGTGCAAAAAATTTCTTCTGTGCAAATTTTTGTGTGCGTGGTGTTTTTCCGTGTACGTGGGATTTACGATCTCTGTGCGTGCGCACATGCGGACAGCTTAGAGGGAACAGTGCTGTCTGTCCATCTATCCATCTCCCCCCGACACATCCTTCCTTCTCCCTCATAGAATCATAGAATAGCAGGGGTGGAAGGGACCTCAGGAGGTATCTAGTCCAACCCCCTGCTCAAAGCAGGACCAATCCCCAATTAAATCATCCCAGCCAGGGCTTTGTCAAGCCTGACCTTAAAAACTTCTAAGGAAGGGGATTCCACCACCTCCCTAGGTAACGCATTCCAGTGTTTCCCCACCCTCCTAGTGAAAAAGTTTTTCCTAATATCCAACCTAAACCTCCCCCACTGCAACTTGAGACCATTACTCCTCGTTCTGTCATCTGCTATCACTGAGAATAGTCTAGATCCATCCTCTTTGGATCCACCTTTCAGGTAGTTGAAAGCAGCTATCAAATCCCCACTCATTCTTCTCTTCCATAGACTAAACAATCCCAGTTCCCTCAGCCTCTCCTCATAAGTCATGTGTTCCAGTGCCCTCATCATTTTTGTTGCCTTTCGCTGGACTCTCTCCAATTTATCCACATCCTTCTTGTAGTGTGGGGCCCAAAACTGGACACAGTACTCCAGATGAGGCCTCATCAATGTCCAATAGAGGGGAAGGATCACATCCCTCGATCTGTTGGCAATGCCCCTACTTATACACTCCAAAATGCCAATGGCCTTCTTGGCAACAAGGGCACACTGTTGACTCAGATCCAGCTTCTCGTCCACTGTCACACCTAGGTCCTTCTCTGCAGAACAGCTGCTGAGCCATTCGGTCCCTAGTCTGTAGCGGTGCATAGGATTCTTCCGTCCTAAGTGCAGGACTCTGCACTTGTCCTTGTTGAACCTCATCAGATTTCTTTTGGCCCAATCCTCTAATTTGTCCCCCTGGACCCTGTCCCTACCCTCCAGCGTATCTACCACTCCTCCCAGTTTAGTGTCATCCGCAAACTTGCTGAAGGTGCAATCCACACCATCCTCCAGATCATTAATGAAGATATTGAACAAAACCGGCCCCAGGACCGACCCTTGGGGCACTCCGCTTGATACCGGCTGCCAACTAGACATGGAGCCATTGATCACTACCCATGGAGCCCGACAATCTAGCCAACTTTCTACCCACCTTGTAGTGCATCCATCCAGCCCATACTTCTTTAACTTGCTGACAAGAATACTGTGGGAGACCGTGTCAAAAGCTTTGCTAAAGTCAAGGAACAACACGTCCACTGCTTTCCCTTCATCCACAGAACCAGTTATCTCGTCATAGAAGGCAATTAGATTAGTCAGGCATGACTTGCCCTTGGTGAATCCATGCTGACTGTTCCTGATCACTTTCCTCTCCTCTAAGTCCTTCAGAATTGATTCCTTGAGGACCTGCTCCATGATTTTTCCAGGGGCTGAGGTGAGGCTGACTGGCCTGTAGTTCCCAGGATCCTCCTTCTTCCCTTTTTTAAAGATTGGCACTACATTAGCCTTTTTCCAGTATTCCGGGATTTACCCTGATCGCCATGAGTTTTCAAAGATAATGGCCAATGGCTCTGCAATCACATCCTCCAATTCCTTTAGCACTCTCAGATGCAGCGCATCTGGCCCCATGGACTTGTGCTCGTCCAGCTTTTCTAAATAGTCCCGAACCACTTCTTTCTCCACAGAGGGCTGGTCACCTCCTCCCCATGCTGTGCTGCCCAGCGCAGCAGTCTGGGAGCTGACCTTGTTCGTGAAGACAGAGGCAAAAAAAGCATTGAGTATATTAGCTTTTTCCACATCCTCTGTCACTAGGTTGCCTCCCTCATTCAGTAAGGGGCCCACACTTTCCTTGGCTTTCTTCTTGTTGCCAACATACCTGAAGAAACCCTTCTTGTTACTCTTAACATCTCTCGCTAGCTGCAACTCCAGGTGTGATTTGGCCTTCCTGATTTCACTCCTGCATGCCTGAGCAATATTTTTATACTCATCCCTGGTCATTTGTCCAATCTTCCACTTCTTGTAAGCCTCTTTTTTGTGTTTAAGATCAGCAAGGATTTCACTGTTAAGCCAAGCTGGTCGCCTGCCATATTTACTATTCTTTCTACACATCAGGATGGTTTGTCCCTGTAACCACAATAAGGATTCTTTAAAATACAGCCAACTCTCCTGGACTCCTTTCCCCCTCATGTTATTCTCCCAGGGGATCCTGCCCATCAGTTCCCGGAGAGAGTCAAAGTCTGCTTTTCTGAAGTCCAGGGTCCGTATTCTGCTGCTTACCTTTCTTCCCTGTGTCAGGATCCTGAACTCGACCATCTCATGGTCACTGCCTCCCAGGTTCCCATCCACTTTTGCTTCCCCTACTAATTCTTCCCAGTTTGTGAGCAGCCGGTCAAGAAGAGCTCTGCCCCTAGTTAGTTCCTCCAGCACTTGCACCAGGAAATTGTCCCCTACATTTTCCAAAAACTTCCTGGATTGTCTGTGCACAGCTGTATTGCTCTCCCAGTAGACATCAGGGTGATTGAAGTCGCCCATGAGAACCAGGGCGTGTGATCTAGTAACTTCTGCGAGTTGCCAGAAGAAAGCCTCGTCCACCTCATCCCCCTGGTCCGGTGGTCTATAGCAGACTCCCACCACGACATCACCCTTGTTGCTCACACTTCTAAACTTAATCCAGAGACACTCAGGTTTTTCTGCAGTTTCATACTTGAGCTCTGAGCAGTCATACTGATCTCTTACATACAGTGCAACTCCCCCATCTTTTCTGCCCTGCCTGTCCTTCCTGAACAGCTTATATCCATCCATGACAGTACTCCAGTCATGTGAGTTATCCCACCAAGTCTCTGTTATTCCAATCACATCATAATTCCTTGACTTTGCCAGGACCTCCAGTTCTCCCTGCTTGTTTCCCAGGCTTTGTGCATTTGTGCACTTCCCTCCTTCTTCCCCAGTCCCTAGATTTCTGCTGCTTCCCTCTTCACCCCAGACTCTCTCTCACACACCTCTGTTTTAACGTTCCTTTCTTCTCCCTTCTTCCGCAGCACCGCCCCCCTCGCAGCCCCGCCAGCGGCAGCCAAAGGTGAGACAATGCAGGCTGGGCCCTGTTCCATACAGTGCTTGGGTCTGGTCTCTGGGTGCCAATAAGGACTGGTACAATACAGTGAGGGGAGAGAACCCAGGAGTCCTGACTCCCAACCCCTCCAATCTGGGGTAACACTTTGGGATTTGCTCCCTGGGAGCTGCCTAAATTGGCCAGAATTAAGAGACCAGATCTGGGGTGACGGCGTCCTCACAGTGTGTCTGTCCAACACAGGGCCACGGCAGCCGGGAGGCCGCGGAGAGCGAAAGCCTGCACTACGCAGAGATTAAAATCCAGACTCCAGGACGCAGGGAACACACCTCCAACCACGCCCAGCGGCGCTGAGTCCCTCCGCACCCAGCACCACCTGAGTCCCTCACACTCACAGCCACGCCGCCAGCAGGGATTCCCCACAGGAGGAGACCCTCACAGGGTTTGAGGGAGAGCAGAAGAAAATTATGGGCGTGAAAGTCCATGTGAACCCCAACAAAACCCAACTAGTCCTCTCTACGGCAGGGAATAATCGACTAGGGCATGGTCTGACCCTCAGGAAATGCCTTCTCCGGGGCCTCCTGGATATAACTATATCACGTCCCTGTGTATTATTTCCCTGTCCTCTCCGGAGTGATTGCAACGCCTCCCTGTGGAGTGTGACCAGCTGGGGGTAATTAACGCAGCATCTGGTCCCTCTTCCTAACTGAGCACAAAGAGAAACGCTCGCCCAGCTCAGCATCATGTGGGCGGTGGAACTGGTCTGAGCGACCAACCTGACCATATTTCTTCATGTGAAAAATTGTCTGTTGTCAGACTTTGTTGAAAAAAATGAGTTTGGCTAAAAACTTTTGCTTTTCTCCCTCACTTCCCTCTTCTCTTCAGTTCCCTTGTCGTAGTCCAAAATCTTACAATCATTTCTGAAAGTTTGCTTTTCAAAAAATCAACTTTTTTCCCTATGAAAAAAAAAGATATTTTCCTGAAAGTTTGATATTTTGTTCTGGAACATCATTTCCCCTGAATGAAAATGTGTCATTTTATCCCTGAAAATGGGGACACTTCCCTCCCCCCCCCACCCTACCCCCAAAAAAAACCAATATTTTTTTCATGAAAATCTTTTCTCTCCCATACATTGGAATTTTGTTCCCCCTGCAAATATTATTTGTTTAAAATGATGAGTGGGGGAAGAAGGGAAAAGAGAGAAATAAGAAGGAGGAACTAAATAAAAATCACTGAGGAAAATCAACCAACAATGTAGAGAAGTAATTGAAACACCGGGAGAAATTAATGTCTGATTTTTTCCCTTTGGGTATTTATCATTTTTGTGGGATTTTTGTCCCTCCCGCACTTTTCTCCCCTCCGCACCTATCACCTCCCCATCGTCCCTGACCGGGGAAGGGGACTCACTCCCCTTCTGATACCCCCCAAATACATCCCGGAACCTTCCAACGCGGCTCCTGTTTCCCACCCGGACCCCATGAGGAACTATGGGCAAGTCCTTCGTTTAGGTTAGAGGGGTTGATGCCACTTCTGGTTTGTTTCCGCCCTCTCTGAGATCCGTCTCCGTTGTCTCCCCCTCCCTTTGGAGCGTTAATCCCATTTTCACCCCCCCCCCCCGCTTTAAATCCTGCGGGACCCACCACACCCCGGAACCCTCCCCCTCGTCTTTCCCACCCGGACCATCGAGAGCGTTTCACCCAACTGTGGGCAAGTCGTCTATGGCTATAGACCTGACGCCATATCCGGTCCACTTCCGCCCTGCCTTGGGCCCACTTCCTGTACTGCCTTCCGTCACCGCCAACCTGCTTTTAACCCCTGCAGATCCCAGAACCAAACACACCCGGAACCTTCCCTTTCGGCCTCCTGTTTCCAACCCGGACCCTCTCGGGCTTTGCACCTGGACTGTGGGCAAACGCCCCATTGTGGCAGGCGGCGTGACGCCGTTTCCGCTTCACTTCCGCCCCTCGTTTGCCTCCCCTTCCGGTTTCCCAGTCTCCACCCCCCCCCTTGGTTGCCAGGTTAACGACTAATCGACCCATCGATTCCGGGTCCCCGCTTCCCCCCAGGCGAGTCGGCCCCCCCAGTGGACGAACCCCCTCTCCCTCCACATGGGCAGGTATGAGGTCACTTCCGTCCTACTTCCGCCCTTCCTCTGCCCCACTTCCGGTCCTGGCGTTTTCCCCTCCCCCCTGTGGTGCCGAACTCAACAAGCGATTAACGTCCCCCCAGCCAGCGGCTCCGGGTGGGTACCGCCGCCCCGGGGGGGGCCTGGGGTGTGAGGACGGGGTGGGGGGCTGGGAGGAAGAGGAACAGTGCCCGGGGACTCTGGGGGTTTGCTGGGGGGATCTAGTGGGGCAGGGATGGGCAAGGGGGACACGGGGGTCCTCAGAAGGGATTGGGGGGGGCAGGGGGGATCTGGGGGTCGGCAGGGAGTCAGCAAGAGGGGTTGTGTGGGGCAGGGGTGGGCAGGAGGGATGCTGGGTGGTTCTGGGGCAGCGGGTGGGCATGGGGGATACGGAGGATGTGGGGGTCAGCAGGGGGATTCTGTGGGGCAGGGATGGGCAAGGAGAAGGGATTTTGGGGGCAGGAGGGCTCTAGGGGTTGGCAGGGGGATCTGGGAGCAGGGGGTGGGCAAGGGGAACATGGAGATCGGGGGGCAGGGATGGGCAAGGGGGACATGGGCGGCCTACGGGGTGGCAGGGGGTGGGCAGGAAGGATGATGGGGGAGTCTTGGGTCAGCAAGGGGGATGTGGGGTGATCAGGGAGATGAGCAGCAACTGGTGTCTCTAACTCCATCTCCCGCTCCAACGCACAGGCCCATCCCCATGGCCTCGCGTCACCAGCGCCGCCTCTGGCGTTACATGGAGTCTGGCCGGCACCGCCGGCTGCGCTCGCTCCTCACCCGCCACCGGGAGGTGTTGGACCTGGACCAGCCAGGGCGGCACAAGGGCCGTCCCCCCCTGCACCATGCCTGCGCCCACCGAGACCCCATTGCCGCCCAGATCCTCCTGGGCCACGGAGCCAACCCCGCCCTCCAGGACCGGCAAGGAGACACGGCCCTGCACCATGCCGCCCGGCAGGCCGCCCGCAAGGGCAAGAACGGTGAGCACCGGCCCTTTAAATCCCGGCCAGGGGGGAAGGGATTTGAACCCAGGCCTCACCTCTGGGCTGCAGTGCTTCAAGGATACCACTGGGGGGGGGAGGCAATGGGAGCCAGGGAGAGACCCCAGGAGTCCTGGCTCCCAGCCCCCCTGCTCTAACCACCAGACCCCACTCCCCTCCCAGAGCCGGGGAGAGACCCCAGGAGTCCTGGCTCCCAGTGCCCCCCTGCTCTAACCACCAGACCCCACTCCCCTCCCAGAGCCGGGGAGAGACCCCAGGAGTCCTGGCTCCCAGCGCCCCCCTGCTCTAACCCACCAGACCCCACTCCCCTCCCAGAGCTGGGGAGAGATGCCAGGAGTCCTGGCTCCCAGCCCCCTGCTCTAACCACTAGACCCCACTCCCCTCCCAGAGCTGGGGAGAGACCCCAGGAGTCCTGGCTCTCAGCCCCCCTGCTCTAACCCACTAGACCCCACTCTTCTTTCAGATGCAACCTGTAGTGCAGGTTTCTGGCCACTAGGGGGAGCCACTGAGTTCACAACCCCAGGAAAGCGGGAGAGACCTGGACATGGAATGGAAAACCCAGGAACGGGAGTCTGGGGGGCATAGACCACGATGGGGGCTGGGGACCCAGGCGTCCAGGATGGCATTTGCTCCCTCCAGGGGGCACCACTAACCTCTCCCTTTCTCCCTCTCCAGTGTACAAAGTCCTCTTTGCCAGCCTGCAGAGCCACTCCCCTCGGGCCATGGGGATCCGGAACCGGGCCGGGGAGACACCCAGGGACCTTCTGGGGCCCGTGAAGGAGGAGCAGGTACCGATCTGGTCCACCGGGGGCGCTGTGCTGGAAGGAGCCGGGTTGGGGCTCGGTAGGAGGCGCTCTCCCCTGTCCGTGCCCAGTGCCCTAGGACAGTGCTCCGGGTCTGCACTGCAGGGAGCGGGGTGAGGGGGCTCAGTTGGGGGTTGTTACCAGATTTGCTCATTACTTTGGGGTAGGCTCATTTGTTAGGGTTAGTCTTTGGGCGGGGGGGGGATCTGTACTTCTATCCGTGTACTACTTGTGTTCACACGGAGTTTTACTTCTCCCTGCTGCAAGTTCCCTCCCAAGGGCGCTACCCTGCAGGACCGGGGCTCCCCAGGGCTGGGCTCCTCCAGCCCCAGAATCAGACGAACACACACACAGTAACAGAGCGCGTCTGGGGGGGCCGGGTTAATCAGCACTCCCAAGCTGACCCCTTAGGTGCTCCTGGCCTCGGCAGGCTGGGTCGAGCAGCACCTCCAAGCTGCCACCCTCACATGCCCCGGGTTCAGCACGTCCCTGTCCCCACTTTCACGTTACACTTCTTCTGGTCATAACCCACTGGATGAGCAAACCCCTCAGGAGTTTTGGGCGCTGCAGGGAGGTATGAGGAGCGTTGCCGCAGAGCAAATGGGGAAGCCGAAAAACACCCACGAGGGGGGGATAGAGAGAGAGAAGCAACCAGCTTAACCATGACAGTTATTTATTGCCAGGTAATAACCATAGAGGAGCCAAACAAACAGAACAGTTACTGTATTAAATCTAACTTAAATTTGATTATAAAAGTCAAGTTTAGAAAACTACAACTGATCCCACAAGTCAGGGTCAGAAGCCTATACCTAGAGAGAGAGAGATGGGTTCTCACCACTCCGTGACGCTTGAATCTATCGGGGGTCCCCGGTGGTGTTGGTAGCTGAGGGTCCGGAGGGCTGGAATCAGGCAGAGCCCCCCGCACGATCACTCAGGAGAAGATGAAGTCCCAGTGGAACGGATGCAGCTTTTGGATCCAGGCATCAGAGCACTTCCTTGAGCGTGGGTCGGGGTTTCTGTAGGGAAAGAACCATGGTTCAAGGGAGACGCTAGATTCGTTGATGTGTAAACAAGGGAGGATCCCAAAGGTGTTTTGTTCAGGCTAGACCATGGGAGCTGATCATTCCCGGCTGTGGGCCGTGTTCCTTGGAGGGAATCCACCGTGCAATTTGGGAGCGTCACTGTTTTGGATACCAGTAAGGGATTCATGACTAGAATTGGTCTGATAACTACTGAGCTGGGTGTGTGCAGGGGTGGGTTCATTAACATCTGGAGCAGAGATCCCCCATCATGCACTGCTTCCCTGCTTTTCTGGTCCCAGAGTTCAGTGTGGTTCTTTCCTCCGAGTCCCTGTTCTCCAATCTGTATGCTAATGGCGATGCCTCCCTGTCCCATCTTCGATGCAAATGAGGCCAAGGGAGTTTCCTTAATCCTGTCACTCTTGTCCCAGGGGTTTAGGTGTGTCTCCCTCGGCCTTTTTATTGCGTTTTGTAAGTCTGTCTTCTGATCAGCTTTGGTTCAAGTAGAGGCTGAGGTGGGGGGGGGTCTTTTCGTGAGTCAGGCAGGCTGGATATTGCGCCCTGGTTCCCCAAGAACACAGAGCTGACAGGAGAGATTAATAAGCCTGGAGCTTTTCGCCTTGGAAAAGAGACAACTAAGGGGGGATATAACAGAGGTCTATAAAATCATGACTGATGTGGAGAAAGTAGATAAGGAAGTGTTATTTACTCCTTCTCATAACGCAAGAACTGGGGGTCACCCAATGCAATTAATAGGCAGCAGGTTTAAAACAAACAACAGGAAGTATTTCTTCACACAATATACAATCAACCTGTGGAACTCCTTGCCAGAGGATGTTGTGAAGGTCAAGGCTATAACAGGGTTCAAAAGAGAGCTAGATAAATTTGTGGAGGATATGTGCCTCAATGGCTATTAGCCAGGATGGGCAGGGATGGTATCCCTAGCCTCTGTTTGCCAGATGCTGGGAATGGGTGGCAGGGGATGGATAACTTGATGATTCTGAGGATGGAGTGGAGATCAAGGATAATCTAGGCATGGCCCAATATCTAAACAAATACTTTGCCTCAGTCTTTAATAAGACTAAAGAGGATCTTAGGGATAATGGTAGCATGACAAATGGGAATGAGGATATGGAGGTAGGCATTACCATATCTGAGGTAGAAGTGAAACTCAAACAGCTTAATGGGACTAAATCGGGGGGCCCAGATAATCTTCATCCAAGAATATTAAAGGAATTGGCACATGAAATAGCAAGCCCATTAGCAAGAATTTTTAATCAATCTGTCAACTCAGGGGTTATACCGTATGACTGGAGAATTGCTAACATAGTTCCTATTTTTAAGAAAGGGGAAGAAAAGTGATCTGGGTAACTATAGGCCTGTTAGTTTGACATCTGTAGTATGCAAGGCCCCCTCCTGGACAGGGTAAGCCCGTAATCAGTCCATCAGTCCAAAGCTGGGTAATGATTTCGCACCAGCCTGTGATCCGAAGTAGAGATCCCCCAAAACTGCGATCAAAATCCACACGGGTTTAGAGAAAACCGTAAAACAAGTTTATTAGCTGCAGAACGATCGATTTTAAGTGAGTTCAAGAGGAAAGGCATCGACGTCAGAACGGGTTACAAGGGAAATCAAAAGGCTGACATCACTCTGTTCGCCAGAAGCTGGGAACGGGGCCACAGGGGGTGGGTCACTTGGTGATTCCCTGTTCTGTGCATTCCCTCTGGGGCACCTGGCACTGGCCCCTGTTGGAAGACAGGACGCTGGGCTCGATGGGCCTTTGGTCTGACCCAGTCTGGCCGTTCTTATTCAGGGGTGTGTTAACCGGGGTGTCGTCTGTAATTCACGGGAGGTAAATGTCCGGCTCTGCTTGGCACGGGTGAGGCCCCACCTGGGGTCCTGGGTCCAGTTCTGGGAGCCACGCTCTAGGAAAGAGGGGGACAAATTGGCGAGAGGCCGGAGAAGAGCAACAAAAATGAGTGAGGGGTTAGACGCCCTGACCTAGGGGGAAAGGTTAGAAAACGGGGCACGTTTAGTCTGGAGAAAAGAAGAGTGATGGGGGAACCTGAGAACAGTCTACAAATACGTTCAGGGCTGGTGTAAAGGGACCGGGGATCGATGGTTCCCCACGTTCGCTGAAGGCCAGACACGACGTAATGGGCTTAATCCGGACCAAAGGCACTTTCGTTTAGATACCAGGAAAATCTTCCTAACTCTAAGGGGAATTGAGCTCTGGAATCGGCGTCCACGGACGGGTCGCGGGATCCCCGTCCAGGGAGGCTTAAGACCAGGTTGGCCAAACCCCTGTCAGGGCTGGTCTAGGTTGGCTGGGCCCTGCCTCAGCGCGGGGGCCAGGTGTGACGGCGACGTCCCAGCCCGTGCTGGTTCTCTGATGCCCGATGACTCTCCACAGCAGCCCCCGGAGGAATCTGAGGAGAGCGGCGGGGAGCGGGACAGGGACTGGGAATGGCGCCAGAAGCTCCTCGGGGAATGCCAAGATGAATACCAGGAGATCTGGCGCTACGAAGGTAAGGACCCTGCATGGCCCCCTAGACGGGACAGGCCCATTCCCCGCCCCCCTGAGCCATCCAGTCCCCGCCCTGGGGCCGGGTGGGAGCCGGCGCCCCTAGAGGGGACAGGCCCCTGCCCCATTCCCCGCCCCCCTGAGCCAGCCAGTCCCTGCTCTGGGGCCGGGTGGGAGCTGGCACCCCCTAGAGGAGACAAGCCCCTGCCCCATTCCCCACCCCCCTGAGCCAGCCAGTCCCCACCCTGGGGCCGGATGGGAGCTGGCGCCCCCTAGAGGGAACAGACCCCTGCCCCATTCCCCGCCCCCCTGAGCCAGGCAGTGTCAGATCAGCCCTGGTGCCCCCTACAGGGGAAATGCTCACCTAACACCACCCTCCTCGTCTCTCCCCCCGTCCCCAGAGGATTTCTGCACGGCCCACCCGGACCCAGAACCCTACGAGGAGTGGGCAGAGCGCATAGCACGGGAATACAGGCGGAAAGACCCCCAGTGGGCGGGGCCTGGCCCCCAGTGGGCGGGGCCTGGCCCCCAGTGGGCGGGGCCTGGCCCTCAGGTCCCCGACAAGGGAGCTGCGCAGCCCCCCCGCCACACCTCCCAGCGCCCCCTGGAGGAAGAGTCTCGTCTCTACCGGGAACGCGCCCGCACCAAGGAGGAGGAGCTGCGGGAAGCCAAGCGGCAGCGTTACCAGGAGGGCTGCGCCCGCGTCTTCGCCCCCGATGCCACCCGCCCCCTGTGCTACGGGGACGTCCCGTGGCCCTGCCCCAGGGGCTCCGTGGCGGAGATGGCCGCTGTCGCCATGCTAGGCACGGATCCCTCGGACGTGGGCGCCTACCGCCGCCGGCTCCGGCACCAGCAGGCCCTGTGGCACCCGGATAAATTCGCCCAGCGCTGCGGGGGGCGACTGGCGGAACCGGACCGGTGCCGGATCCTGGCCACGGTCACGGCGCTGTCCCAGGAGCTCAACAGCCTGGCCGAGGCGGCCAAGTAACACGAACACGCACCCACGCAGTGCAGCTGTGTCAATAAAGGTTCGGTTCTTGTATAGAGCCCGGACTCCTGGGTTCTCTCCCCGGCTCTGGGAGGGGAGGGGATCTGGTGGTTAGAGCAGGGGGGCTGGGAGCCAGGACTCCTGGGTTCTCTCCCTGGCTCTGGGAGGGGAGTGGGGGCTGGTGGTTAGAGCAGGGGGGGCTGGGAGCCCGGACTCCTGGGTTCTCTCCCCGGCTCTGGGAGGGGAGGGGATCTGGTGGTTAGAGCAGGGGGGGCTGGGAGCCCGGACTCCTGGGTTCTCTCCCCAGCTCTAGGAGGGGAGGGGGATCTGGTGATTAGAGCAGGGGGGCTGGGAGCCAGGACTCCTGGGTTCTCTCCCCGGCTCTGGGAGGGGAGGGGGATCTGTTGGTTAGAGCAGGGGAGGCTGGAGGAGCCAGGACTCCTGGGTTCTCTCCCCGGCTCTGGGAGGGGAGGGGGATCTGGTGGTTAGAGCAGGGGGGGCTGGGAGCCAGGACTCCTGGGTTCTCTCCCCGGCTCTGGGAGGGGAGGGGATCTGGTGGTTAGAGCAGGGGGGCTGGGAGCCAGGACTCCTGGGTTCTCTCCCTGGCTCTGGGAGGGGAGTGGGGGCTGGTGGTTAGAGCAGGGGGGTCTGGGAGCCAGGACGCCTGGGTTCTCTCCCCAGCTCTGGGAGGGGAGGGGGATCTGGTGATTAGAGCAGGGGGGACTGGGAGCCAGGACTCCTGGGTTCTCTCCCCGGCTCTGGGAGGGGAGTGGGGGCTGGTGGTTAGAGCGGGGGGGGCTGGGAGCCAGGACCCCTGGGTTCTCTCCCCGGCTGCGGGAGGGGGGTTACAGGAGCGGGGGCTGCCTAGTCCCCTAACTTCACCCCACCCTGCGCCACAATTCCTTGCCCCACGCACAGAACATCCCCTCCCCCCCCCCCCCCCCCGCAAGCAGCCTCCTGCTCCGGAAGCGCCTCCCTGCTCCTCTTGCTCAATGTCTCGTTCTCAGAGTTTGTAACTAGGAGCCGCTGGGCCTGCGGCCAGAGCCGGGCCCCAGTTCCCAGGCGGGTGACGAAGGGAGAAGCTCTCAGCAAACCCACAGAGCCGGGGGGGCGGGCGGGGGGAGCCCAGGGCTGGGCCAGCAGGGGGCTGCAGGTCGGGAGTGAGGGGCACCGGCAGGGCGGGGATAGCAGGGGGCTGCGGGTCGGGAGTGAGGGGCACCGGCAGGGCGGGGATAGCAGGGGGCTGCGGGTCGGGAGTGAGGGGCACCGGCAGGGCTGGGGGGGCCCAGGGCTGGGCTAGCAGGGGGCTGCGGGTCGGGAGGGAGGGGCACTGGGGGGTGCAGGGCGGGGGGTCAGGGCTGCGGGTCGGGAGTGAGGGGCACCGGGAGGGGGTCTGTCTCTGACATGTTTGTAAACAGCCGGGCCCCGTCTAACCCGTGTCCCCGCCGTGGGGGGGGGTGGGGGGGCTGCGCTGAACTCTGACGACGGGATTTGTCTCCTCACAGGGACACAGACAAGGTGACCTGCTGCGTTTGTAGCAAGAGACTGAGCCCCAAGCAGGTGAGTGTCACCAGGAAAACGCTGGGGGCTGCGGGTCGGGAGTGAGGGGCACCAGCAGGGCTGGGGGGGGACAGGGGGCTGCGGGTCGGGAGTGAGGGGCACCAGCAGGGCTGGGGGGGGACAGGGGGCTGCGGGTCGGGAGTGAGGGGCTCCGGCAGGGCTGGGGGGGACAGGGGGCTGCGGGTCGGGAGTGAGGGGCTCCGGCAGGGCTGGGGGGGGACAGGGGGCTGCGGGTCGGGAGTGAGGGGCTCCGGCAGGGCTGGGGGGGGACAGGGGGCTGCGGGTCGGGAGTGAGGGGCTCCGGCAGGGCTGGGGGGGGACAGGGGGCTGCGGGTCGGGAGTGAGGGGCTCCGGCAGGGCTGGGGGGGGACAGGGGGCTGCGGGTCGGGAGTGAGGGGCTCCGGCAGGGCTGGGGGGGGACAGGGGGCTGCGGATCGGGAGTGAGGGGCTCCGGCAGGGCTGGGGGGGGGACAGGGGGCTGCGGGTCGGGAGTGAGGGGCTCCGGCAGGGCTGGGGGGGGGACAGGGGGCTGCGGGTCGGGAGTGAGGGGCTCCGGCAGGGCTGGGGGGGGGACAGGGGGCTGCGGGTCGGGAGTGAGGGGCACCAGCAGGGCTGGGGGGGGACAGGGGGCTGCGGGTCGGGAGTGAGGGGCTCCGGCAGGGCTGGGGGGGACAGGGGGCTGCGGGTCGGGAGTGAGGGGCACCGGCAGGGCTGGGGGGGGACAGGGGGCTGCGGGTCGGGAGTGAGGGGCACCGGCAGGGCTGGGGGGGGACAGGGGGCTGCGGGTCGGGAGTGAGGGGCTCCGGCAGGGCTGGGGGGGGGACAGGGGGCTGCGGGTCGGGAGTGAGGGGCACCGGCAGAGCGGGCGGATTCACTGACTCTTTTCTCTCCTTCCTCAGTTTCACAAGGACCGAGCGGCCGAGAAAGACGCTCTCAGCACGGCCGTGTCCTGCCCCAGAGCCAGCTGCAGCTGGATGGGGACCCTGGCGTCCTACCTGGTGAGAACCCGGGACACAGACACACCCCAGCCCCAGATGGGAGCCAGCGCCCCCTAGAGGGGACAGGCCCCTGCCCCATTCCCCGCCCCCCTGAGCCAGCCAGTCCCCGCCCTGGGGCAGGATTGGAGCTGGCGCCCCCTAGAGGTGACAGGCCCCGCCCCATTCCCCGCCCCCCTGAGCCAGCCAGGCCCCGCCCTGGGGCCGGGTGGGAGCCGGCGCCCCCTGGAGGGGACAGGCCCCTGCCCCATTCCCCGCCCCCCTGAGCCAGCCAGTCCCTGCCCTGGGGCCAGGTGGGAGCCGGCGCCCCCTAGAGGTGACAGGCCCCGCCCCGTTCCCCGCCCCCCTGAGCCAGCCAGTCCCTGCCCTGGGGCCAGGTGGGAGCCGGCGCCCCCTAGAGGAGACAGGCCCCGCCCCGTTCCCCGCCCCCCTGAGCCAGCCAGTCCCTGCCCTGGGGCTGGGTGGGAGCCGGCGCCCCCTAGAGGAGACAGGCCCCGCCCCATTCCCCGCCCCCCTGAGCCAGCCAGGCCCCGCCCTAGAGGAGACAGGCCCCGCCCCATTCCCCGCCCCCCTGAGCCAGCCAGGCCCACGTCTGCTCTGGGACTGTATTGATGGTGCAGTTGTGCCCCCTGGTGGCCGTCCCTGGGAATGGCAGGCTGGAACTCTTAAAGGGCCAGTTCCCCTTTTTAACCTCACTGCTTGTCTCTCTCCGCAGGGCGCCCATCAATGTGGCCAGGCCCCATCTCCCATCACCACCCCCTAGATTCTCCCTCTTCCCATGGCACCCCCCACTGCTGCTCCCTCCAGACTCCATCCCCTCTGACCCCCACGGCCCCACCCCCACGGCCCTCGCTGCAGTCCCCTTAACCCCCCCCCATTTTCCCTCTTCCCCCCGATCCTCCGCCTCTCCCCTCTCCCAGGCCAGCCTCGTCCCGCTACGCTGCCCCCTCCCCACATCCCCCATCCTCTAACCTCTCCTCTCTCCTGCTGCAGGAGCACCTCTGCCCCCCAGCGGTGAGTCCCAGCCCAGAGGAGAAGTCAGCTCCGAAGGACCTGGAGGTCCACGTGATGACAGGTGTCCCCCGGGGGGGCAGGAACTCCCAGATGGTGAGTCACAAGGCAGCCACCAGATGTGCAGGGGAAAGGAGGAGGCCTGGTGGCCAGATGTGGAGAGGGGAGGAGCATGTAGGCTGATGTTTGGGGGGGGGGCAGCCAGATGTGCAAGGGGGAAGGGGAGATGTCAGCTTGTGGCCAGATGTTTGGGGAGCTAGCCAGACGGGCAGGCTGGGGGGGCTGAGGGGAAGTAGTTTGCAGCCAGATGTGCGGGGGGTGGGGAGCCCATCCGGATGTGCAAGGGGAGGGGGGAGCTTGTGGCCAGATGTGCAGCCTGGGGGGCTGAGGGGAAGCAGGGTGCAGCCAGATGTGCAGGGGGGCAGGGGAGCCCAGCCAGATGTACGGGGCGGTAGCCAGATGGGAGCTGACCCCTCTCCCATCCTCCCCCAGGACGCCCCGCCCCTGGATCTCCAGCGGAGGATAGAGCAGCTGGAGGTTATGGTGACCTCCCTGCGCCGGGAGCTCCGGAGCCAGGCCGGTGCCATGCAAGCTCTCCAGCGCCGGGGCCTCCAGGACCAGCCGTCCCCGGGGGTCTCCGCCGAGCCGTCTGGCTGCTCCCATGGGGCTCGGGGAGCCGCAGCTACGTCCCCGGAGCTGGCCAGCGCCGACGGGACCCTGGTGTGGAAGCTCCAAGGGTTCTCCAAGCTGCTGAGGGACGCCAAGGCCGGGAGGAGAACGTTCATCTATTCCTCGGTCTTCGCCACCCACCCCTTCGGCTACCGGCTCTGCCTCCGGCTCTACCCGGACGGGGATGGGGCCGGCCAGGGGACTCACCTGTCACTGTTCATGGCCTTGGCCAAGGGGCCCTACGACGATCTCCTGCCTTGGCCTTTCCTCCGCAAGGTCACCTTCTACCTCCTGGATCCCTGGCAGAAGAGGCCGGCCCTGAGGGAGACTTTCGCCCCTGACCCCTGCAGCACGTCCTTCCAGCAGCCCCAGGGCCAGCTCAACGTGGCTAGCGGGAGCCCCCTCTTTGCCCCCCACGGACAGCTCCAAAACTACCTCAAAGACGACACCCTCTACGTCAAGGTGGTGGTGGACACGTCCGGGACGGGGGTGTGAGCTTTGGGGGCGAGGGGTTCCTCTGCCTCCATACCCTCCTGCCTCTTCCTATTCCTCCCTCAGCGCCCCCTAAAGCCCTGCCCCCCGGTGCTGCCTCCAGCTCTCCCGCCGAAGCCTTAGAAACATCCTGCCTTGCGCGTTAGCGGCCCGGAAACCTTCCAGCCACCAAAGGCGACTGCGGCAGGAGGTGCCCTTGTGGCTTAGTACGCTCAGCGCTTATTAGGCTTTGAAAGCTAAGCAGGGCTGGGCTTGTTCTGATCCCAGCTGGGCGACCTCACCCCTGAGATCCCAGTGCTCAGCAGGGACTGGGCTGGGTGGGGGGAGACGTGGGAGCTAAGCAGGGGGCTGGTCTGTTCGAGTCATCGGAGGGGAGACCCTCACTGCGCAGCAGGGCCGGAGGAGAGGATAATCTGCTCGGTTATTGTGCTTCTCTGATAATTTATGATAATTTATTACCGTTACTAACGATCCGTGCTGCGGGAAGGCGGCGTTTGCGAGTTCATCGAAGCACTGAATTGTCTATTTATGTATTTATGGGCCGGCTGCTGGTGCCCCTGGGCAGAGCCGTTCCCGCGGGAAGGGGGAGTCCGGGGCGGGGACACTCCACCGGGGACAGCTCCGCTGTTCTGCGGTGAGACCCCCCCACCCCGTTCCTGGAGCCGAGACGGGGGCTCTGGGCCCGCGGCCGTCGTGGGGCTCCGTGCAAGATGGGATGTAACGCTTGTGTGGGTGAGCGTGTGTCTGTCTGTGCTTGTGGAGCACAATTCCTACGGCCCCTAACGCAGCCGCTGGCCCAGGACCCGTCCTGCCCCCTCGCCCCGTATTGATCGCCAGCGTCTGGTTTATTTATTGTGCGATATTGTAATAAAAATCTCTCTGCATCACTCGTGTTACTGCCCTTGTCACGCTGCCCGGCTCAGCGCCCGCACTGCCTGGGCACAGCGCCCCCATGCTGGGCTCCCCCTGCTGCCCCCCGCAGCCCAGCGCCCCCTGCTGGGCTCCCCCTGCTGCCCCCCGCAGCCCAGCGCCCCCTGCTGGGCTCCCCCTGCTGCCCCCTGCCCCCCGCAGCCCAGCGCCCCCTGCTGGGCTCCCCCTGCTGCCCCCTGCCCCCCACAGCCCAGCGCCCCCTGCTGCCCCCTGCTCCCCCTGCCGCCCCCTGCTACCCTGCGCCTCCTGCTGCCCCCCACCCCACAGCCCAGTGCCCCCTGCTGCCCCTACCCCCGACCCCTCCTGCCTCCCGCCTCCTGCAGCCCAGCGCCCGGCACTGCTCCCAGCTGCCCCCCGCAGCCCAGGCCCCTAGCACCCCCTGGGGCAATGGGGCCGGGGGCACACGCTCCTGGCTGCGCTCTGCAGGCGTACGCGGGGGGTGTAAGTTGCAGTTCTGCGGAACGGCCACGCGGTGGCAGCAGAGACCAATATTTCCAGGCCGGCCATTAACACGGCTCAACCTCTGCTTTTAACGGGACCAGGGGAGGAGGCGGGAGACCGGGGTAGATGGGCCCGTGGCTCTGACCTGGGGTGGGAGGGAGGAGGCGGGAGACCAGGGTAGATGGGCCCAGCGGCTGACCTGGGGTGGGAGGGAGGAGGCGGGTGACCAGGGTAGATGGGCCCGTGGGTCTGACCTGGGGTGGGAGGGAGGAGGCGGGAGAACAGGGTAGATGGGCCCGTGGCTCTGACCTGAGTGGGAGGGAAGAGGTGAGAGACCAGGGTAGATGGGCCCGTGAGTCTGACCCAGGGTGGCAGGGAAGAGGTGAGAGACCAGGGTAGATGGGCCCAGGGGCTGACCTGGGGTGGGAGGGAGGAGGCGGGTGACCAGGGTAGATGGGCCCAGCGGCTGACCTGGGGTGGGAGGGAGGAGGTGGGATACTAGGGTAGTTGGGCCCAGGGGTTGACCCAGGTGGGAGGGAGGAGGCGGGAGACCAGGGTAGATGGCCCCAGGGGTTGACCCAGGTGGAAGGGAGGAGGTGGGAGACCAGGGTAGATGGGCCCGTGGGTCTGACCCGGGTGGGAGGGAGGAGGCGGGAGACCAGGGTAGAGGGGCCCTGGGTCTGACCCGGGGTGGGAGGGAGGAGGCGGGAGACCAGGGTAGAGGGGCCCATGGGTCTGACCCGGGGTGGGAGGGAGGAGGCGGGAGACCAGGGTAGATGGGCCCAGGGTCTGACCCAGGGTGCGAGGGAAGAGGTGAGAGACCAGGGTAGATGGGTCCAGGGGCTGACCTGAGTGGGAGGGAGGAGGCGGGATACTAGGGTAGATGGGCCCAGGGTCTGACCCGGGGTGGGAAGGAGGAGGCAGGATACCAGGGTAGATGGGCCCGTGTGTCTGACCCAGGGTGGGAGGGAAGAGCTGGGAGACCAGGGTAAATGGGCCTGTGGGTCTGACCCAGGTGGGAGGGAGGAGGCAGGATACCAGGCTAGATTGGCCCAGGGTCTGACCCGGGGTGGGAGGGAGGAGGCGGGATACCAGGGTAAATGGGCCTGTGGGTCTGACCCAGGTGGGAGGGAGGAGGCTGGAGACCAGGGTAGATGGGCCCAGGGTCTGACCCAGGTTGGAAGGGAAGAGGTGAGAGACCAGGGTAGATGAGCCCAGGGGCTGACCTGGGGTGGGAGGGAGGAGGCGGGATACCAGGGTAGATGGGCCCAGGGGTTGACCCAGGTGGGAGGGAAGAGGTGGGAGACCAGGGTAGATGGGCCCAGGGGTTGACCCAGGTGGGAGGGAGGAGGCGGGAGACCAGGGTAGATGGGCCCGTGGGTCTGACCCGGGGTGGGAGGGAAGAGGCGGGAGACCAGGGTAGATGGGCCCAGGGTCTGACCCGGGGTGGGAGGGAGGAGGCTGGAGACCAGGGTAAATGAGCATGTGGGTCTGACCCAGGTGGGAGGGAGGAGGCAGGAGACGAGGGTAGATGGGCCCAGGGTCTGACCCAAGGTGGGAGGGAGGAGGCGGGATACCAGGGTAGATGGGCCCAGGGGCTGATCTGAGTGGGAGGGAGGAGGCAGGATACCAGGGTAGATGGGCCCGTGTGTCTGACCCAGGGTTGGAGGGAGGAGGGGGGACACCAGGGTAGATGGGCCCAGGGTCTGACCCAGGGTGGGAGGGAGGAGGTGGGATACCAGGGTAGGTGGGCCCAGGGTCTGACCCAGGGTGGGAGGGAGGAGGCAGGAGGCCAGGGTTGATGGCCCCAGGGTCTGACCCGGGGGAGGTCAGAGTTGGTGGATCTGAGATCCCGTCCTGTCCCTGGAGGCTGGAGGCTGTTTTGCATAGACACAAAGTGAAACACCTGCTTCTATTTTTGATCTTACTGGGGGCCTGGGGCCTTTCACCCCAAACCGCATCCTCACCGAGGGCTTTCCCGATTTCTCTCACGACCCGGCTCGTGAGTCATCCCCTGCCAACGTCTTCAACCGTTCCAGAGCTGGCCTGGGGGTGGGGAGCCCAGGGCCGGGCTGGCAGGGGGCTTCGGGTCGGGAGTGAGGGGCACCGGCAGGGCTGGGGGGGCCCAGGGCCGGGCTGGCAGGGGGCTGCGGGTCGGGAGTGAGGGGCACCGGCAGGGCTGGGGGGAGCCCAGGGCCGGGCTGGCAGGGGGCTGCGGGTCGGGAGTGAGGGGCACCGGCAGGGCTAGGGGGAGCCCAGGGCCGGGCTGGCAGGGGGCTGCGGGTCGGGAGTGAGGGGCACCGGCAGGGCTGGGGGGAGCCCAGGGCCGGGCTGGCAGGGGGCTGCGGGTCGGGAGTGAGGGGCACCGGCAGGGCTGGGGGTTGCAGGTCGCGATGTAAATTCCATGATAGGTTTGTTTCTACCCCTCACGTCAGTGGGAGATTTCTCGCTCTTCCACCTCGGCCCCTGGAGCCGGAAGCAGAAGTGACCCCGCTGCATCCCAGAGCCAAAAATATACCAGATGGGAGTGGAAGAGATGCCCCAGGTTATGCAACCCGGTTACCTCACCCTATAGACTCCCTGATGAGCCAAGATCTATCTGTTCCAGCAGACGTCACCGACCCTCCCATCCTCCACCCTGCTGAGTCCTCTTCCCACATCAACTCGCAACTGGGTTCCCCTAAGAGAGGCCTAATTCCTTCCTTATTCCCGCCTGCTGCGGGTGCCGATTAGAACAGTAGTCGAAACAGTGGTTGGTCCGGATCTGCCAGGAGATCATGACCCTACCCCCTCCCCAGCAAATCTGAGAGCCCTGCTCTGTTGCCCTTAACCGTGACTTGCCCCTTAGTTGGGTCTAGCTTGCATTTGTGGCCAGTTCCCTGAAGCTACGTGGACCAAACTGCCTTGTCTGGCTGATCTTTGGGGGCCCCCTCTGGAGCAGAGATGCCTAGGGCTAGGTTGGGTTTGTGGTGGGTCCCCCGAGGGTACAAACATCTGAGCTCCCCACATCACCTGACTGGGGTGAACATTTCCGAAGCAGGGCTGTCTGGACCCGGGTTGCTCTCGAGGTGATTCGGTCTCCTCACTGTCTCTGCAGTGGAGGTAGCTGGACCTAGCTTAGGTGTCTGGTGGCTTTCCATAAACTCCATAGACTTATCCCCCGCCCCAGAGACCGTGGGGTGGGGCATCGTCGGTCATGCTTTGATCTGAAACAACTTCCGACCACCAGATGCCGGCCGAATTTGGGATTAAACGTCTCCTATTTCTTCCACGGGAGGGAACAGCAGAGACTTTCTCCTACCGCTAACAAATGGGCCCTTGGTTTGACCACTACGCGGCAGCCTGGTCTGGGATCGGCGCTCCTAGCGCCCCTGCAAATAAGAATTCACGGACTCTACGTCCGGGCGGGACCGTCTGGTCTGACCACCTGGATAGCGCAGGCCCGAGGACTTCCCTGAGTTCAGGCCTACTCAAGCGGGAGCAGATCTTTGAGGAAACCAGCCCAGCTCGAGTTAGGATGGAGAATCCACCGTGGCCCTTGGGGAATTGTTCATTCCCCCTCTCTGTTACAACTGGACAACTGAATCTGTCTAGTGGCCACTTCCAGCCACGGGCTGCAGCTTTGGCCGCCAGATCTCAGAGCCCGGGTCACTTCTAGCCTGGGATCACGTCACCCCCTGGTCGGTCTCTTTGTTCAGCTGGGCAGAGCTTCTGTTTTCCAACCCTGTGATCGTTCTCCTGGCCCTTCTGGGCGCCCGCTCCGGTTTCCCAGCACGAACTGCGGTCCCCAGCACGGGGCAGGGGGCAGCGGCCGAACTGCTCCGACTCGCTCTCCCCATCCTTACCGTCAGGCCCCCCGGGGCGATTTCGCAAGCCGCGTTCTCCCGTTGAGGGATCGTGGGGGACCAGCTGAGGTTGGCGCTATCCAGGTCGGGTGCGGTTTGCGATCACTTCCTCTCCGCTAGGTCGCCTGCGGCTGGACCGGGGTGTGTGGTTGGACCCCCGTTCGCTCCCTGGACCGAGCTCTGCGACCTGCCCTATCTCCGGTGCCCATCTGGGGTCAGCTCTATGCCGGCCGAATGCAGCTTGTGGTGGGTTCCCGTAAGTCACGTAACCTTCAGCGTGTCCCGTCTTGTGGGGGGCCGAGACGGCAGGGGCCGGGGGGGGACATCAGCCCAGCCTCGAGCGTCTCGCCAGACCACGCTCAGGCAGGCCTTTGATCTTAGCCGAGAGCCAGGCTCGGGGCGGGCGGGGGAGTTGGGGGGAATTACAACGGGGTCAACGCAGCCCGAGCGAGTTCCCGAGAAAAGCCACCGGCTGCAGCGAAGCGGGGCCGGGGCCCCGGGCAGCGGGCTGGGGGGGGCCGGTCGGTCACAGGCAGCCGATTTTCGGAGAGGGACAGGATGTGGGTTTGGTGGCGGGGGACGGTCGGGCGAGCCGGTCTTGCTCAAGATGCTTGGGCAAGTCGGGGCCGCTTGGAGCAGCTGACGGGGCCTGGCTTCTCCGGCGCAGCGAGCGAACCTCGGAGGGGGAAGGGACGAGAAAGGGGGGGAAGCCGATGATGGTTGTGATTGCAGGACTGGGGGGGAGGTGAGTTTGGGGGGGGGGCTCTCCCCTGCCCCCGGCCCCGTGACAATCTGTGTTCTTAGTGCGTGCTGAAAACAGGCCAGCTGAGCGGGGTGTGATACACACGGGGGGGACCCGATTTTGCACCATTTGCACCGACGGAAACGCCCTTCACGTGACCCCACGTCTCACGCGCGGCCAATCACCGCCGGCACGGCTGAGCCTCGCCTTTTGCACGCACGGTTTCGCCCAGACAGAGACCCCCTCCGCGCGTCGGCCCCATCCCCTTTGCACGCCCTGCACCCCTGTCTTTGCACCTCTTTCCACACACAAAATTCACCAGCAAACAGCCCCTCGTGTTCCTGTAAAGCACCCGCATGCGGGCACCTTCCCAGCCGTCACACACGCCCAGGCCCTGGCTGCGGGTGCCGAATGCCCAGCCGTGTGCGTGAAACGGCCAGGCACGAGGGCTGTAGCAGGCCCGCCTGCCTGGGCACGCGGAGCCCCCTGTGTTTGCACGTGGGTGGCCTGCACACGCAGGGGTGACCCTGGAGGTCGCCGGCAGAGGGACCAGTCCCAGCGTAAAGCTCGCACGGCTCTGCCCTCGCACGAGGCTGGAGAAATCCACAGTGGCATGATCCAGAGCCAGGCATCCGTGCGCACAAGTGCTTTTGTGTCACACTTGCACGTGTGCAAGCCACTGCTGCACGTAAAAGACTCTTGCACGCTTTACCCTTTACACACCCACGTCTTTGCCATGTGCTCACGTGGGTGTGATCCCCGGCACGCGAAAACCTCTCGCGCGTTTTCCCCTTTGCACATGTGTGCCTTTGCCCTGTGTTCACACGTGTGTGATCCACCGTGGCACAGGAACAAATCTTGCACGCTTTTCCGGGGTTGCACGTGTGCGAGCCACCATGGCATGCAACAGAACCCTGCCCGGTTAAACCTCATCCCTGTGCCCCCCCATCTGCACACCAGTAACTCCCCCTTGCACACGCGGGCCTGCCCACCCGTCCGCCGTGGCCTCTGGGCTCCTCACACCATGGGCACCCGTCCAACTGCCCCCCCGACGGTTAACCAACAGCCCCCCCCGCCTTTCGCTGTGACTGTTTCCTTCCCTTCTTCACCTCAACCGCTTTCCCTTTCAAAGAAAGGCAGCGGCCAGGGGAATTCACGGGGTGCGGGGGTGGGGGGGCAGGTTACACAGAATCTGCCCCCTCCCGGCCCCAGCCCGGCTGAGTTACGGGAAGGGAGGAAGGAGGGAAGGAAACGGGCCCAGACGGAGAGAGAGAGGGAGAGAGGCCCGGGGGGGGGGACTGCGGGTCGGGGAGCCGGGGTGGGCCCAGCTTCACCTGCACCCCCAGGGACCCCCCAAGCTGACAGTCACTGGGGACACACAAGGGGGGGGTAGGTGTGGGGGGGGCTGTGTGTGTTCTCGAGGGGTGTGTGTGAGTTGGTGTGTGTGTGTGTTACCTGCGGGGGGGGGTGTTGTGTGGCGTGTTCACTCTGGGTGGATGAGTTTGAGCTTGTATGCACGTTGTGTGGTGTGGGGCGGTGTGTTCTCTGTGTGTGTGAGTTTGTGTGTGTGTGTATTGTGTCTGGGTGTGGCGTGGTGTGTGTGTTTGTGTGTGTGTGTATTGTGTCTGGGTGTGGTGTGGTGTGTGCGTTTGTGTGTGTGTGCGTTTGTGTGTGTGTGTGTATTGTGTCTGGGTGTGGCGTGGTGTGTGCGTTTGTGTGTGTGCTCCGTTTGGAGTGTGTTGTGTTGTGTAGCTGCGTGTGTGTTTGTGTGTGTGTGTATTGTGTCTGGGTGTGGTGTGGTGTGGTGTGGCCTTCTCTGTGTGTGTGTGTTTGTGTGTGTGTGTATTGTGTCTGGGTGTGGCGTGGTGTGTGCGTTTGTGTGTGTGCTCCGTTTGGGGTGTGTTGTGTAGCTGCGTGTGCGTTTGTGTGTGTGCTCCGTTTGGAGTGTGTTGTGTTGTGTAGCTGCGTGTGTGTTTGTGTGTGTGCCTGGGGGGTGCATGATTGTGTCTGAGTTGATGGGGAGGGGGCTGTTGTGTGTCCCACCTTAGTGTGCTCAAAAGGGTCCCTGTGGAGCGGGGCGGGGGCTCACTGGGTGGGAGGGGGCTGGGAGGCCGGGTTGCCCCCCCCCAACACACACACACACACAACGCCGGACACACACCCTGGGTCCCAGCCAAGGCCACGTGGTCTGGACCTGGATTCAGCATCTGCTCTGGTTAGCGCTGGGGAGAGGGGGCAGGAAACCCTGGCGGGCTGCCTCCACTTCCCCTCCACCGCCGGCTCCGGGGCGGGGGGGCTGGTTACCCGGGGACCCCTGGCCCTGCACGGAGCCGGGGCCGGCTCCGGGGCGGGGCGCGGGGGCTGGTTACCCGGGGACCCCTGGCCCTGCACGGAGCCGGGGCCGGCTCCGGGGCGGGGCGCGGGGGCTGGTTACCCGGGGACCCCTGGCCCTGCACGGAGCCGGGGCCGGCTCCGGGGCGGGGCGCGGGGGCTGGTTACCCGGGGACCCCTGACCCTGCACGGAGCCGGGGCCGGCTCCGGGGCGGGGCGCGGGGCTGGTTACCCGGGGACCCCTGGCCCTGCACAGAGCCGGGGCCGGCTCCGGGGCGGGGCGCGGGGGCTGGTTACCCGGGGACCCCTGGCCCTGCACAGAGCCGGGGCCGGCTCCGGGGCGGGGCGCGGGGGCTGGTTACCCGGGGACCCCTGGGCCTGCACGGAGCTGGGGCCGGCTCCGGGGCGGGGCGCGGGGGCTGGTTACGCAGTGGATCTAATTCACCTCGATTTCAGGAAGGCGTCTGATACGGTGCCACATGGGGAATTAGGAGCTAAATTGGAAAAGTTGGGGATCAGTATGAACACTGAAAGGTGCAGAAGGAACTGGTGAAAGGGGAGACGACGGCGGGTCACACTGAAGGGTGAACTGTCAGGCTGCAGGGAGGTTACCAGTGGAGTTCCTCAGGGATCGGTTTTGGGACCAATCTTATTTAATCTTTTGATTACTGACCTCGGCACAAAAAGCGGGAGTGTGCTAATGAAGTTTGCGGATGACAAAGCCGGGAGGTATTGCCAATTTAGAGAGAGACCGGGACATCCTACAGGAGGACCTGGAGGACCTTGTACACCGGAGGAACAGGAATAGGAATAGTGAGAAGTGCAAGGCCGGGCATTTGGGGATGAATAACAAGAATTTTAGTTATAAGCTGGGGAGGCATCACTTGGAAGTAACAGAGAAGGAGAAGGGCCTCGGAGTATTGGTTGACCACAGGATGCCTACGAGCCGCCAACGTGATGTGGCCGTTGAAAAAGCCAATGCGGTTTTAGGAGGCATCCGGCGAGGTGTTTCCAGCCGAGATAAGGAGGGTTAGCACCGTTATACACGGCACTGGTGAGACCTCCCCTGGAATAGTGGGTGCCGTTCTGGTCCCCCATGTTGGAGAAGGATGAATTCAACCTGGACCAGGTACAGAGAAGGGCTACTAGGATGATCCGGGGCATGGAAAACCTGTCTTATGAAAGGAGACTCGAGCTTGGCTTGTTTAGCCTAACCCAAGGAAGGCTGAGGGGAGATAGGATTGCTCTCTACAAATGTATCCGAGGGATAAATACCGGAGAGGGAGAGGAATTATTTAAGCTCAATACCAATGTGGACACAAGAACAAATGGATATAAACTGGCCATCGGGAAGTTTAGACTTGAAATTAGACGACGGTTTCTAACCATCAGAGGAGTGAAATTCTGGAACAGCCTTCCAAGGGGAGCAGCGGGGGCAAAAGACCTATCTGGCTTCAGGATTAAACTCGATAAGTTTATGGAGGAGATGGTATGATGGGATAACATGGTTTTGGCAATTAATTGATCTTTAACCATCCATGGTTAATAGGCCCAGTGGCCTGTGATGGGATGCTCGATGGGGTGGGATCCACGTTGCGACAGAGAATTCGTTCCTGGGTGTCCGGCCGGTGAGCCTTGCCCACATACTCAGGGTTTAGCTGATCACCATATGTGGGGTCGGGAAGGAATTTTCCCCAGGGCAGATTGGAAGAGGCCCTGGGGGTTTTTCACCTTCCTCTGCAGCATGGGGCACGGGTCACTTGCTGGAGGATTCTCTGCTCCCTGAAGTCTTTAAACCAGGAGTTGAGGACTTGAGTAGCTCAGACAGAGGGGAGAGGTTTATCGCAGGAGTGGGTGGGTGAGATTCAGCAGCCTGCGTTGTGCAGGGGGTCGGACGAGATGATCATAATGGTCCCTTCCGACCTTAATATCTATGAGTCTACGAGACCCCTGGCCCTGCACTGAGCTGCGGCTGGCTCTGGGGTGGGGTGCGGGGGCTGGTTACCCAGGGACCCCTCACCCAGTGCTGAGATGCAGCTGGCTCTGGGGTGGGCCACAGGGACTAGTTATACAGGGAGCCCCAAGACCCAGCCCCAGCTGGGGTTTAATGATCCCTAGGCCCCCTTGTGACAATGGGGTCCCGACACCCCAAAGGGAGCAAGGGGGTCTGAGCCCGCAAAGAATGCACAGTGGGAGCGGCTGCATCTCCCCAGCCGGGCCGTGCAACCCACGTCTCGGGCACGGGCTGCCGGGGGGCCCAGCCCTGGGCAGTGGCTGTCCTGGCACCACCTGCCGATTTCCGGACACTCGCGGATTGGGGCATGGAAGCCTGGGACCAAACGAAAGGGGAAACAGGGCTTCCCCCAGACAGGAGGTCAGGCAGCTCCCTCGCTGCACGGTCACCCCCGCCCCTTCCCTTCCCTCCCCGAGCCAGTGAGAGAACCCAGGAGTCCTGGCTCCCATCCCCCTGCTCTCACCCCTACGCCCCACGCTCCTCCCAGAGCTTGTAATAGGCTGCATGGATTAGAAATCTATTTATCCCCACACACATCTAACTACCCATCCATCCCCAGACCCCCTCTCTACCTACCCATCCATCCATCCATCCATCCATCCACCCCCTCCATCCGTCCATCTAGCCATCCCAGACATCCCCTCTACCTACCCATCCATCCATCCATCCATCCATCCCATCCATCCATCCCCACACACCCCCTCCATCCATCCACCCCCTCCATCTGTCCATCTAGCCATCCCAGACATCCCCTCTACCTACCCATCCATCCATCCACCCCCTCCATCCATCCATCCATCCATCCATCCATCCCATCCATCCATCCACCCCCTCCATCTGTCCATCTAGCCATCCCAGACATCCCCGCTACCTACCCATCCATCCATCCACCCCCTCCATCCATCCATCCATCCCATCCATCCATCCCCACACACCCCCTCCATTCATCCACCCCCTCCATCTGTCCATCTAGCCATCCCAGACATCCCCTCTACCTACCCATCCATCCATCCACCCCCCACATCCATCCATCCATCTATCCCCAGACACCCCCTCCATCCATCCATCCATCCATCCATCCATCCATCCATCCCCACACACCCCCTCCATCCATCCACCCCCTCCATCTGTCCATCTAGCCATCCCAGACATCCCCTCTTCCTACCCATCCATCCATCCACCCCCACATCCATCCATCCATCCATCCATCCATCCATCCATCCCCACACACCCCCTCCATCCATCCATCCATCCATCCACCCCCTCCATCTGTCCATCTAGCCATCCCAGACATCCCCTCTACCTACCCATCCATCCATCCACCCCCTCCCTCCATCCATCCATCTATCCCCAGACACCCCCTCCATCAATCCATCCATCCATCCACCCCCTCCATCTGTCCATCTAGCCATCCCAGACATCCCCTCTACCTACCCATCCATCCATCCACCCCCTCCCTCCATCCATCCATCCATCCCCACACACCCCCTCCATCCATCCATCCATCCATCCATCCATCCACCCCCTCCATCCATCCATCCATCCATCCACCCCCTCCATCCATCCATCCATCCATCCGTCTATCCCCACACACCCCCTCTATCTATCTATCTGTCCACACACCCCCTCCATCCATCTATCTATCCATCCCAGACATCCCCTCTACCTACCCATCCATCCATCCACCCCCTCCATCCATCCATCCATCTATCCCCAGACACCCTCTCCATCCATCCATCCATCCATCCCATCCATCCATCCATCCATCCATCCCCTTACACTCCCTCCATCCATCCACCCCCTCCATCTGTCCATCTAGCCATCCCAGACATCCTCTCTACCTACCCATCCATCCATCCACCCCCCCATCCATCCATCCATCCATCCATCCATCCATCCCCAGACACCCCCTCTACCTACCCATCCATCTATCCATCCATTCATCCATCCATCCCCTCCATCCATCCATCCATCCCCAAACACCCCCTCCATCCATCCATCCATGCATCCCCTCTATCCATCCACCCCCTCCATCCATCCATCCATCTGTCTATCCCCACACACCCCCTCTATCTATCTATCTATCCACACACACCCACTCCATCCATCTATCTATCCATCTATCCATCCCCAGATACCAGCTCTACCTACCCATGCATCCATCCACCCCCCACATCCATCCACCCCCCACATCCATCCAACCATCCATCCATCCACCCCCTCCATCCGTCCATCTAGCCATCCCAGACATCCCCTCTACCTACCCATCCATCCATCCACCCCCTCCATCCATCCATCCATCTATCCATCCCATCCATCCATCCCCACACACCCCCTCCATCCATCCACCCCCTCCATCCGTCCATCTAGCCATCCCAGACATCCCCTCTACCTACCCATCCATCCATCCACCCCCCACATCCATCCATCCATCTATCCCCAGACACCCCCTCCATCCATCCATCCATCCATCCATCTATCTATCCACAGACATGCCCCATCTGTCTGTCTGTCTGTCTGTCTGTCTGTGTGAGCCCT
The DNA here is from genome assembly GCF_965152235.1 of Eretmochelys imbricata. Taxonomy (NCBI): domain Eukaryota; kingdom Metazoa; phylum Chordata; order Testudines; family Cheloniidae; genus Eretmochelys; species Eretmochelys imbricata. Next base: position 55,141,065 of record NC_135585.1, read on the forward strand.
GGGGCCCCTGCCAGCCAGAGGACGTGAATCAGTCTCTCTGTTTCTGTCTCACATGCGAGGTCACGTCCGCGCCTGTTCCCCGAACGCCGGGGTTCCCCCGCTGACCTCAGCTCGCCTGAGGCCTCCTTCCCCTATAAAGAGGCTGAGCCAGGCAGCAGCCTCGCCACAGGCTCCTCCAGCCGCCTCGCCTCCACCACAAGGTCTCCCGGCTCCGCTCTCCCCGCCAGCCCCCTCAGCCTCCCGGCTCAGCCCCCCACCCATGGAGCCCGAGCCAGAGCGGGCCGGGCCCCTCCTGCTGGAGCTGGGGCCCAAGAGCCGCAGGGATCTCTGCTGGCATCTGCTTCGCGGCACCTGCTTTCTCCTGCTGGGGGCGCTGTTGGGCACAGTGCTGTACGGGTACTTCCAGAGAAAGGTAAGGGGGGGCAGGGCCGGGCTGGGAGGGGGCTGCGGGTCGGGAGTGAGGGGCACCGGCAGGGCTGCGGGGGCAGGGCCGGGCTGGCAGGGGGCTGCGGGTCGGGAGTGAGGGACACTGGCAGAGCTGGGGCGGGCAGGGCTGGGCTGGCAGGGGGCTGCGGGTCGGGAGTGAGGGGCACCGGCAGGGCTGGGGGGGGCAGGGCTGGGCTGGCAGGGAGCTGCGGGTCGGGAGTGAGGGGAACCGGCAGGGCTGGGGGGGGCAGGGCCGGGCTGGCAGGGGGCTGCTAGTCGGGAGTGAGGGGCACCGGCAGGGCTGGGGGGGGCAGGGCTGGGCTGGCAGGGAGCTGCGGGTCGGGAGTGAGGGGAACCGGCAGGGCTGGGGGGGGGCAGGGCTGGGCTGGCAGGGGCTGTGGGTCGGGAGTGAGGGGCACCAGCAAGGCTAGGGGGGCAGGGCTGGGCTGGCAGGGGGCTGCTAGTCGGGAGTGAGGGGCACCGGCAGGGCTGGGGGGGGCAGGGCTGGGCTGGCAGGGGGCTGCGGGTCGGGAGTGAGGGGCACCGGCAGAGCTTCATCATGGCATTCCCCCCTCATTTACAGGCGGAAGATGAGGCTGGAGGGGGGGTCAGAGGCTCTGAAGACGCCGGTAAGTAACTCCCCCCATACACACCTGCTCCCCCCAGCCCAACCCCAAACTGGACTCTTGTCTGGAATCCATTCCAGGGAACCCAGGAGTCCGGCTCTGCCCCCCACCCCGCCCCCGAGTCTGTCCTTGGCCATGGCAATGAACCGTCTCTGTCTTTCCCAACAGCTGCCTCCTGGATCTCCTTGGGGCAACGCGCCGGCCGGACCCACTCGCCCGCAGCCCATCTTATAGGTGAGTCGCTGGACTTGGGGGACGCTTCCTGCATTTCTCTATGCCCCTGGGAGGGTCCCTCTCCGATGCCCTCTGCTGGCAGAGGCCGGAAGTGAACCGCACTGCAGGTGCCGGTTAGAACAGTGGTAGAAACAATGTTTTCCCCATGTCTGTTTTTTCTCAGCTGTTTGCGGCCTGATCCGCCCGCCAGGCGGGTGAACCCTTCAGCCGTTGGTTTGAAACCCACCTCTCCTTTCTCTACCCTCTCCCAACAGGCCACCCCAGCACTTCCGGCGAGCGGCTCCGCTGGCGAAGCGACGTCGACGCCTCCTTCACCCAGGGGGGCTTCCGCCTGGCCAACGACTCGCTGGTGGTGCCGGCCTCGGGGACGTATTTCGTCTACTTCCAGGCGTCCTTCCTGGGGGCCGCCTGCCCCGCGGGGGACGAGCCCCTGATCCTGGCCCACCGCGTGTTGCTCTTCTCCAACACCTACCCCCAAGACGTCCCCATCTTGAGCGCCCACAAAACGGCCTGCCCCGGGAGGGCCCCCTGGTACCGGTCCCTCCGCCAGGGGGCAGCCTTTGCCCTGCAGCAGGGGGACCGGCTGTCCACACAGACGGAGGGGGAGGCTCATCTGCTGGCGGGCCAGGGCACTTTGTCGTTCGGAGCGTTTGCCCTCTGACCTGGTGGGACGCACGTGCTGTTTTTTTGGGGTGGGGTCCCCCTTCTGCACTGAGGGTGGTCTGGAGCTGCTGGGCCAGTGCACGGGCGGGGGTCTTTGAAAGATTTGAAGGGTTTCACTTTACTGTACCCCAAAATTATTGGGGTGCACTTATTGACGGGGCACCCCTGGGATCAGTGCTCTTCAATGTGGGGTTGGAGGTGTAAGAACAGCCACGGGGTTTAAGAGGATGCTCAAAATATTGTGGGGGTTCCAGTTAATGTACCCCCAAATTTTCTGCACACATACACTCCCCCCTGTTTAATGTTCTGGGTGCACTAGGATTTGGGAGGGTTTTACTAACAGTACTATGAATGGGGACTCCTCAGAATGTTTTGGTTCGGTCAGCTGTACCCCTAAATTATCGGGGTGCCCCTTGATTTTAGTTTCTAGGCTGCTCTGCCATGTGAGGGGGACTGTATTAACCCCACCCCCCAGTGGAAGTTTTTGGAGGCGGTCAGGATTAGACACCCCAATTTTATTGGGGTCCCTTTTGATTTAATTAAGTGGTGGAACTGAGATTTGGGGTGTAGGTGAGATTTGGGGGCACTCGCTATTTTCTTGCAGCTGTTCCCCTTCAAAAGTGGGGCCACAGTGTCACTGATTGGGGAAAACTCAGAGATATTTTGGGGGTTCAGAGAATAGACACACCCAAATTATAGGGGTGCCCCCTTCTAGGTGGTCATAATGTCCTCCTGGATTTGCGGGGGGGGGGGTGAATGCAACACCCCACACACATTGTTGAAGAGAGAACTTCTGGGGGGTGCAGCTTTTTCGGCCCCCCCATGGCACCCCAAAAATGTGTTTTCATCCAAAGCACCCACTCTTGGAGCTGGGACAGCACCACTGACAGGACACCTGCCTGGGAGTTTTCAGGGAGCAGGTGCCCCCCCAAAAGTTACAGGGGTACGCCTCTGGCTTCCTGGGGGTGCACAGACTCTAGGCTCCACCCCCAGCAGAGGGGCTGCGGATCGGGGCGACCCCATGCAGAAATGGGGGGCGAGGCTGGGGGGGGAGCGAAAGGCAAAGCTATTTATTTAGGGGGATGGGTTGTAATTTATTTATTTATGATTGGGGGGGGCAGCTGGGGGGTGGGTGGCCCCGGGTCCCCTCTCGGCCCCCCCACAAATGTATTTATTTATGGCCTATCAATGAATTAAAGCAGGACTTGTGACTGGTCGTCATGGTGTTTTCATGCTCGTTTCTCTGCGCCTGAAGGGTTCAAATGCCCTCCCCCCCGCTCGCACCCCACAAATAGCGAGGGGCGTTTCGGGGAGATTGGGGGAGGGGCTTGTAAAGAGGGGGTTGGATCTGACTGGTTCAGCTGGGACACACCTCCCAAATGGGTGGGGCTCCCTAAAGTTAGGACACCCCCCCTAAATGGGAGGGAGGGGCTCCCTGACTGGGACACCCCCCCCAAAAGGGGGCAGGGCTCCCCTGGGCTGGGACAGCCCCCAGCTCTGACAAGATCAAGGTAATCCTAATGGAGAATGCTTTAGTTTGGGGGACACACATACCCGGACACCTCGGTTCTCCGCCCTTCCATGCCTCAGTTTCCCCACCAGTGCAACGACGCCGACCTCCTCAGCAAGGTGCCGAGGGCAGGCATAAGAACATAAGAAGGGCCAGACTGGGTCAGACCAAGGGTCCATCTAGCCCAATGTCCTGTCTGCTGACAGCGGCCAATGCCAGTTGCCCCAGAGGCAATGAACAGAGCAGGGCAGTTTTCGAGGGATCCATCCCCTGTTGCCCATTCCCAGCGTCTGGCAAACAGAGGCCGTGGCCACCATCCCTGCCCATCCTGGCTAATAGCCATCGATGGACCCAGATCCTCCATGAACCTACCTAGTTCCTTTTTGAACCCTGTTCTAGTCTTGGCCTTCACAACATCCCCTGGCAAGGAGTTCCACAGGTTAACTTCCTTGTGTTTGTGTTAATACTTCCTTGTGTTTGTGTTAAACCCATTGCGGATGGAGTTCGTTGGGTGACCCCTAGCTCCTGGGTGATGAGAAGGGGTAAATAACACCCTCCTCCGCCCCAGCGCCCCCTTGTGGCTGAGCGTGAGCTCTTAGGTGCCCCTTCCCGGCGCTGCCCCCCACCCCCGGGACTCAGGGGGGGATCCCTCTTTGTGACTCCACCCCCCCCCCAGCAGGTCACTGTACCGTACCCCAGTGTCCCACCGGACCCTCTGGTGCCCGGCCCCCTTCCCGTCCCTGCCCAGCTCCAGTGCGTGGGCCCCCCCTCGGCTTCCCAAGCATCCCTCGCCCCCCGGGGCAGCAAGTGACCCCCCCTCAGCTTCCATAATCCCGGGGGGGATCCCAGGGCTTCCTCCCCCCTCCGGAGCACCCCCCTCACCCCCCCATCTCCAGGGCCTGAGGGCAGCTCTCCTCCCGCCAGCCCCATCTTTCTGGGCCTCGGGAGCGAATCTCGCCGGGGGGCTCTTTGGAAACCTCCCCGGGGTTTTACGGCGTTTTCCACTTTCGGTTCCTCGCCGGGGCGCGGGGCCAGTCCTGGCTGGACGCTTTCGTCCCGCGCCGTGATCGAGAGCCGAAGCTGCTCCTGGAAGGGCCGGAGACGCCCCGACAACCCTGGGGCGGGGGCCGGCCCTCGGCCCCTTGCCCGGTCGGACCCTCGCCCCGGCTCCCGAATGGAGCCAGTCCCGTTCCCCGAATCTCCCCGGTTTGTCGCCCGAGCGGCCAGCTGCTGTCGCTGCGGCCAACCCGGGCCCCGGCTTCCCGGCTCCCGGGCCCTGGTTCTCGTTAACTGGCCCTGGGGCGGGGATCGCGGGGGGGCCGGCTGACGGTGTGATCTAGGGATTGGCCAACCTGACGCTCGCCCCCCCCGCAGCCGGAGCACCCGTGGGGGGCGCTGGCCCGCGAGCGGCTGCAAACCCAGCCCCAGGACCCAGCGGGTGTCGACCCCCCAGGTTTCCTGCCCCCCCCCCAGGCTCCACACCACCCAGGCCTCTGCTCGTGGGACCCGCCGGGTTGCGGGGGGCGGGGGGGGATGTGCCAGGGCCTAGGGCACAGGCCAGCCAAGCGTGTTCTCCACGGAGGAGAAGGGGTCACTCGGCGCCCGGCCCCAGCCAGGTGGCTCAGGTGGGGGGCAGCTGAACAGATAGAGGGGGAGGAGTGCGGGGGTGAGGGATGGAGGGAGGGAGGGACGGCGGGACCCTGGGGTGAGGGAGGGAGGGAGGGAAGGAGGGATGGAGGAGTGTGGGGCTGAGTGGATGGAGGGAGGGATGAACGGCGGGACAGCGGGGTGAAGGATGGAGGGATGGATGGAGGGATGGAGGGAGGGATGGCAGGATGCCGGGGGAAGGATGGATGGACGGATGGAAGGAGGGATGGAGGAGTGTGGGGTGAGTTAATGGAGGGAGGGAGGGAGGGCAGGACACCGGGGGGAGGGATGGACAGATGGATGGATGGATGGACAGATGGAAGGAGCGATGGAGGAGTGTGCGGTGAGTGGATGGAGGGAGGGAGGGAGGGACAGCAGGACACCGGGGGGAGGGATGGACAGATGGATGGATGGATGGACGGATGGAAGGAGGGATGGAGGAGTGTGGGGTGAGTGGACAGAGGGAGGGACGGCAGGACGCCAGGGGGAGGGATGGATGGAGGGATAGAGGGAAGGAGGGATGGAGGAGTGTGGTGTGAGTGGATGGAGGGAGGGAGGGATGGCAGGATGCCGGGGGGAAGGATGGATGGACGGAGGGAAGGAGGGATGGAGGAGTGTGGGGCGAGTGGATGGAGGGAGGGAGGGATGGCAGGACGCTGGGGGGAGGGATGCACGGATGGATGGATGGAGGGAGGGATAGAGAGAAGGAGGGATGGAGGAGTGTGGGGTGAGTGGATGGAGGGAGTGAGGGATGGCAGGATGCCGGGGGGAAGGATGGATGGACGGATGGACGGATGGAAGGCGGGATGGAGGAGTGTGGGGTGAGTGGATGGAGGGAGTGAGGGATGGCAGGATGCCGGGGGGAAGGATGGATGGACGGATGGAAGGAGGGAAGGAGGGATGGAGGAGCGTGGGGTGAGTGGATGGAGGGAGTGAGGGAGGGCAGGACACCGGGGGGAGGGATGGACAGATGGATGGATGGATGGACGGATGGAAGGAGGGATGGAGGAGTGTGGGGTGAGTGGACAGAGGGAGGGACGGCAGGACGCCAGGGGGAGGGATGGATGGAGGGATGGAGGGAAGGAGGGATGGAGGAGTGTGGGGTGAGTGGATGGAAGGAGGGAGGGACGGTGGGACACCAGGGTGAGGGATGGATGGATGGATGGATGGAGGAGTGTGGGGCGAGTGGATGGAGGGAGGGAGGGACGGCGGGATGCCGGGGGGAGGGATGGACGGGTGGATGGATGGATGGACGGATGGATGGAAGGAGGGATGGAGGAGTGTGGGGGCGAGTGGACAGAGGGAAGGACGGCAGGACGCCAGGGGGAGGGATGGATGGATGGAGGGATGGAGGGAAGGAGGGATGGAGGAGTGTGGGGTGAGTGGATGGAGGGAGGGAGGGACGGCGGGACACCAGGGTGAGGGATGGATGGATGGATGGATGGATGGATGGATGGATGGATGGAGGAGTGTGGGGGCGAGTGGATGGAGGGAGGGGGGAGGGATGGCAGGATGCCAGGGGGAAGGACGGACGGATGGAAGGAGGGAAGGAGGAATGGAGGAGTGTGGGGCGAGTGGATGGAGGGAGGGAGGGACGGCGGGACGCCAGGGTGAGGGATGGAGGGAAGGAGGGATGGAGCAGTGTGGGGCAAGTGGATGGAGGGAGGGAGGGATGGCAGGACACCGGGGGGAGGGATGGACAGATGGATGGATGGACGGATGGAAGGAGGGATGGAGGAGTGTGGGGTGAGTGGACAGAGGGAGGGACGGCAGGACGCCAGGGGGAGGGATGGATGAATGGATGGATGAAGGGAGGGATGGAGGGAAGGAGGGATGGAGGAGTGTGGGGGCGAGTGGATGGAGGGAGGGAGGGATGGCGGGACGCCGGGGGGAGGGAGGGATGGATGGATGGATGGATGGACGGATGGAAGGAGGGATGGAGGAGTGTGGGGGCGAGTGGATGGAGGGAGGGAGGGAGGGAGGGATGGCAGGACGCCAGGGGGAGGGATGGATGAATGGATGGATGAAGGGAGGGATGGAGGGAAGGAGGGATGGAGGAGTTTGGGGCGAGTGGATGGAGGGAGGGAGGGATGGCGGGACGCCGGGGGGAGGGAGGGATGGATGGATGGATGGATGAAGGGAGGGATGGAGGGAAGGAGGGATGGAGGAGTTTGGGGCGAGTGGATGGAGGGAGGGAGGGACGGCGGGATGCCAGGGGGAGGGATGGAGGGAAGGAGGGATGGACGGATGGACGGATGGATGGACGGATGGAAGGAGGGATGGAGGAGTGTGGGGGCGAGTGGATGGAGGGAGGGAGGGAGGGAGGGATGGCAGGACGCCGGGGGGGAGGGATGGATGGATGGACGGATGGAAGGAGGGATGGAGGAGTGTGGGGCGAGTGGATGGAGGGAGGGAGGGACGGCGGGACGCCGGGGGGAGGGATGGAGGGAAGGAGGGATGGAGGAGTGTGGGGCGAGTGGATGGAGGGAGGGAGGGATGGCAGGACGCCGGGGGGGAGGGATGGACGGATGGACGGATGGATGGACGGATGGAAGGAGGGAAGGAGGGATGGAGGAGTGTGGGGCGAGTGGATGGAGGGAGGGAGGGAGGGACGGCGGGACGCCGGGGGGAGGGATGGAGGGATGGATGGATGAAGGGAGGGATGGAGGGAAGGAGGGATGGAGGAGTGTGGGGGCGAGTGGATGGAGGGAGGGAGGGACGGCGGGACGCCGGGGGGAGGGATGGATGGATGGACGGATGGAAGGAGGGATGGAGGAGTGTGGGGCGAGTGGATGGAGGGAGGGAGGGACGGCGGGACGCCAGGGGGAGGGATGGAGGGAAGGAGGGATGGAGGAGTGTGGGGCGAGTGGATGGAGGGAGGGAGGGAGGGACGGCGGGACGCCGGGGGGAGGGATGGAGGGAGGGATGGATGGATGAAGGGAGGGATGGAGGGAAGGAGGGATGGAGGGAAGGAGAGATGTATAGATAACTCCACAGCTAGAAGAGGGGCGTGGCGGTGGCTAGCGCTGTCTGTCTGTCCGTCTGACGGGCTGGGGGGCAGGGGCGCCGTGGGGCCGGCATCCCCGGGGCAAAGACAGGCACCCCGGGAACCCCGGAGCCGAGTCCTGCCGTTCCCAAGGGCCGCCAGCAGGGGGCAGATCAGACTCAGCTTTGGCAGAGCGACCGACCGAGCCAGCCGGGAGATGGGCCGAGCCCTGGGCCCGGTTCCAGGCCGGCTCCTCTCTGCCCTCGACCCCATTGCAAGGGGGTCGCTGCCCTCTGGGGGGCGCCGGCTCCCACCCGGGCCCAGGGCGGGGACTGGCTGGCTCCAGGGGGCTGGGAATGGGACATGGGGTCTCTGCCCTCTGGGGGGCGCCGGCTCCCACCCAGGCCCAGGGCGGGGACTGGCTGGCTCCGGGGGGCTGGGAATGGGACATGGGGTCGCTGCCGTCTGGGGGGCGCCGGCTCCCACCCGGGCCCAGGGCGGGGACTGGCTGGCTCCAGGGGGCTGGGAATGGGACATGGGGTCTCTGCCGTCTGGGGGGCGCCGGCTCCCACCCGGGCCCAGGGCGGGGACTGGCTGGCTCCGGGGGGCTGGGAATGGGACATGGGGTCTCTGCCCTCTGGGGGGCGCCGGCTCCCACCCGGGCCCAGGGCGGGGACTGGCTGGCTCCGGGGGGCTGGGAATGGGACATGGGGTCTCTGCCGTCTGGGGGGCACCGGCTCCCACCCGGGCCCAGGGCGGGGACTGGCTGGCTCCGGGGGGCTGGGAATGGGATATGGGGTCTCTGCCCTCTGGGGGGCGCCGGCTCCCACCCGGGCCCAGGGCGGGGACTGGCTGGCTCCGGGGGGCTGGGAATGGGACATGGGGTCTCTGCCCTCTGGGGGGCGCCGGCTCCCACCCGGGCCCAGGGCGGGGACTGGCTGGCTCCGGGGGGCTGGGAATGGGACATGGGGTCTCTGCCCTCTGGGGGGCGCCGGCTCTCACCCGGGCTCAGGGCGGGGACTGGCTGGCTCCGGGGGGCTGGGAATGGGACATGGGGTCTCTGCCGTCTGGGGGGGCGCCGGCTCCCACCCGGCCCCGGGACGAGGCAGAACCAAAACCGAATCCCATCTCAAAAGGCTGTTTTGACTTCGTCCCCGGCGGTGGAAGCGAAAGCAGAAGAAAGTAGCTGAAAACTCCAAGTGGGCTCTTGCTTCACGAGGCCTCAACTTTCAGGCTCTTGGATTTTCCCGTGTGGTGGGAGGCTGGGGTGGGGGGGACGGGGCCTTGGGAGACGGCCCTCCCCAAACCCTGATCCCCCCACTCCCATCCCTACCAGCTCTCTGCTCTCCGGATCCCACCGCTGCCCCCCAGCTTCTGACTATGTCTCGGGTTGTTCGCCCACAAGCTCTGCCTGTCGCTGGATCACTTGGGGGACCAGGGTCGGGCATCTATACCCCAAACTCTCCTCCCACCCTACGCTCACCCCCCACAAGTCTGACCCCCTCACTACCCAGCTGTTACATTTGGGGGGCCCTCCATCCCACCATCAGGTCCCCTGAACCCCACTTTGAGGCCCCATGGCCCCTTAGACTGGCCACCCCCCAGCCCTGCTGATTTGGGGGTGCTCTCCCCCATCCCTGATCACACACACCCCAAAAAATTTGCTGGCTCTAAAATTTAAGCCCCCAAATAATGACCCCCCCGGCTTGGGGTGGGGCTCAGTGGAGTGACGTAGACACAGCCCCTAGTCCCTAGCGGTTTTGGGGTTGTCTGGCATTGTCCCATCCCCACCTGACAGCCCCCCCCCCCCCCCCCAACATTTGCTGGCACTAAGATCTGAGCTTCCTAAAGTCTCCCAGGGGAGGGCGAGGCGGTGAGACGCCCGCCCCAAGGCGTTTCTACTTGTTTAGGGGTCCCCCACTCTAGAGCCCCCACATGTGCCAGCATCGAGGGCCAGCCCCCCGGGATAACCCTGTGGGGAGACCCTGGCTCCCTGAGGGGCATGTGGCCCTTAAAAGGGGGCGGGGGTTGATCCATCCACTCTGATCTCTAGAGCTTGAGGCGGGGTGTCTGGTGGGTTCCCCCCAAGCTGATCGGCCCCAGATTTATCACAGGTACACAAACTCACACACACACACAACTAGACACACAGACCCACGCACCACTACACAACGGCACACACACAACCAGACGCTCACAGAGTTCCATGCACAACTACACAAGTACACACAGACCCACACACAACGGCACACACAGAGACCCACGCACAACCACACACACACACAGACCCACACACCACTACACAACGGCACACGCAGTGACCCACGCACAACCACACACACACAGAGACCCACACACCGCTACACAACGGCACACACAGAGACCCACGCACAACCACACACACACACAGACCCACACACCACTACACAACGGCACACGCAGAGACCCACGCACAACCACACACACACACAGACCCACACACCGCTACACAACGGCACACGCAGTGACCCACGCACAACCATACACACACACAGACCCACACACCACTACACAACGGCACACGCAGTGACCCACGCACAACCATACACACACACAGACCCACACACCACTACACAACGGCACACGCAGAGACCCACGCACAACCACACACACACACAGAGACCCACACACAGCTACACAACGGCACACACAGAGACCCACGCACAACCACACACACACACAGACCCACACACCACTACACAACAGCACACGCAGAGACCCACGCACAACCACACACACACACAGACCCACACACCACTACACAACAGCACACGCAGTGACCCACGCACAACCACACACACACAGAGACCCACACACCACTACACAACGGCACACGCAGAGACCCACGCACAACCACACACACACACAGACCCACACACCACTACACAACGGCACACGCAGAGACCCACGCACAACCACACACACACACACAGACCCACACACCACTACACAACGGCACACGCAGTGACCCACGCACAACCACACACACACAGAGACCCACACACCGCTACACAACGGCACACACAGTGACCCACGCACAACCACACACACACACACAGACCCACACACCGCTACACAACGGCACACACAGTGACCCACGCACAACCACACACACACACAGACCCACACACCACTACACAACGGCACACGCAGTGACCCACGCACAACCACACACACACAGAGACCCACACACCGCTACACAACGGCACACACAGTGACCCACGCACAACCACACACACACACACAGACCCACACACCGCTACACAACGGCACACGCAGTGACCCACGCACAACCACACACACACACAGACCCACACACCACTACACAACGGCACACGCAGAGACCCACGCACAACCACACACACACACACAGACCCACACACCACTACACAACGGCACACGCAGTGACCCACGCACAACCACACACACACAGAGACCCACACACCGCTACACAACGGCACACACAGTGACCCACGCACAACCACACACACACACAGACCCACACACCACTACACAACGGCACACGCAGTGACCCACGCACAACCACGCACACACACAGACCCACACACCACTACACAACGGCACACACAGAGACCCACGCACAACCACACACACACAGAGACCCACACACCACTACACAACGGCACACGCAGTGACCCACGCACAACCACACACACACAGAGACCCACACACCACTACACAACGGCACACGCAGTGACCCACGCACAACCACACACACACAGACCCACGCACAATTGGACACACACAAACACAGAGAGACTCACACACAACTAGACACACAGTGACCCCTGCACAACTCCACACACACACACACAAGATCCATGCAAAACTACACACACACAGGCCCACATACGAGACACCCATGGAGACTCACACAACTGCAAACACACACACAGCCCTGCACACAACTAGACAGCCACACAGAGACCCACTTGCAACTGGACCCACACACAAGCAGAGAGGCACTCACAACCGGACACAGACCCCACACACACACCCCCCTTCTCAAGGCTCCTCACTCTCACCCCTTTCCCACCCCCCTCACTTCACTGGGGGGCTGCCAGCCCCCCCCATTCCTGAGCCCCCCTAAGCCCACCATGTGACCCCCCCAGACAGAGACGCCCAGGCCGCCAGGTCCCAGCGTGGCGGCATGGGCGGCGGGGACCCCGGTATCCCCGGGGGGGCTCCCCCCACCCTCTCCAGGGCGGGATTCACACCTCCCCGCTCCCCAAAACCACAGTTCCAGTCGCGGGTCCCGCTTCTGCTTTTGACGCCTTCTATTTTGGGCTCTTTCCTCTTCCCGCCTTTCGCCATCGCAGACTCTCTTGTCTTTCCCTCCCTCTCTGTGGGCGGCAGCTTCGGGGTTGAAAATTTCCTCCCGTGTCATGGGGGAGGCGGCTCCGAAGTGCAGGCGGCCGGCGTATAAATAGGAGCCGATGCCTCGAGGCTGCCACGCTTCTCCACTCATCAATCACCCGGGGACAGGCGCTGCTGGGAAGATCCGGCCAGGGAAACCGAGGCACCACCAAGATCCACGCCGGGGAAACTGCCTGAATTCCGAGGGCGAAATCCGCTCCCCTTCGTCGCTCCGCTCCAGGAAAATCAGCTCGACTCGCCCGGTAGCTCAGGTGAAATTCCCCACGTTCGCCTGTTTCACAGCCGGTGAGATCAGCCGAATTCGCCCCGTGGAATCGAGTGAATTTCCCCAGCGAAACCAGCTAAGTTCGCCCCTTCGACCCGGGGAAATCGGCTCAATCCGCCTGCCGGCGTCAGTGAAATCCCGGGAATCCGCCCAGGCCAGCTGCTCACTTCGCCCGGCCAGAAACTAACCCTGGAGACCCCTGCCCCGAGGAAGCCGAGCCCAGCCACGCCCGCAGCCATGAGTACCGAAAGTCTGGTCTGCGACATCGAGAAGGGGGGCGTCATCGTGGTGCGGGAGTCGCGGCCCGGCGACGGCCGCTGGAAGTGTCTCAGCATCTGCTCCTTCCTGCTGCTGATGGGAGCCACGGCCGTCTTCGCTCTGCTGCATTTCAGAAACGGGGGGCCCGTGGTGAGCCAGGTGAGCCACGACGCCGGGGCGGGGGCGCAAACCCCCCGAGCCACAGAGCCCGGCGCCGTCTGTGGCCGTCGGACTCTGATTGTGTGTGTCTTTGTGTCGTTCTGTGCGTGGGTTTCAACTCCCCGACCGTGGCTCTGCGTGTATTTTGATGTGTGTGTGTGGTTTGTCCACACGTGTGTGGCTTGGATGCTTGTGTGCGTGCATGTGTGTCTTTGTGGCCGGGGGTGTCTGTGTGGTTTTAACAACACAATTGCACTCTGGGCTGTGTAGAGTTGTGTCTCTCTGTATTTCTCTGCCCGTTTGCCTACGAACGCATGGGTTGTGGGTTTTGTCTGTGTCTGTCTTTCCAGGTGTGGGTTTTGCCTAGACGCCGTGTATATATCTGGTGACTGTGTTTTTGTCTGGGTGGGTGTTTTGTGCTGTCTGTATTTCTCATTTCACTTGCATGTGCCTTGCTCCCTGGGCTATGTTTTGTCTGGCCGGTCTTGTCCGCTGTCTGTGCCGTGTGTAATGATGTGAACAGCTCTGCTTCTTGCCGGGTGTGGTACACACAGCACCCGACACACACGCCTACTTTGACCTTGTAACCTCTGTACTCAACTCTCCTCTCTCTCTCTCTCTCTTTGCCAGGACCCCAAAGAACCCAGGAGTTCAGGCCACACGCAACAACTCAGTAAGTATTTCCCAAGGTTTATTTTCCAGCTTTAGCCCACTGATAATTGCAGGCTTTAAGTCAAATCTCCCCTCCCAAGATGAAATTTCTCTTGCCAGATTTACCATAGATCTATTTACTGGCCCCCAATCATCTTCCCAAAAGGGTTAGCAAATTACAACTGGTCTCGATTGTTCTGTCCCGTTGCCTGACCTGAGATGCCTCCGGGTTTTTTCCGAGGCTGCTGGCTCGGGATTTCCCTCAAAAATCACGTTCGCTGAAAGTGTTTCGAATTTGACGTGGTGAAAGGAAATGGAAACGGACAACGCTGCTAGCCCCTTTGGGAAAAAA
>NC_135585.1:55155478-55244923 GCF_965152235.1 Eretmochelys imbricata
CCTCCCCAATCCCAGCTGTAAATTCCTCTACGACGACACTGGGCCAGCTGGGCTTGGTCAGCGACTGGGCTTGCAACTTCATCGTCATCGGACCTGCATCAGACAAGGACAAAACGGACAAAAGTCAGACACAGATCAGTCCACATGTTCCACAGACACCGCACCTCTCTCATACATGAGCTAGTGACCCCTTCTTCTCTAGATGGAGCCTTTAGAGAGCTCCGGCTGAGTGGGAAGGCTCCAAGGGCTGGGAGATGCCAGACAGCAGGGGGTTCAATCCCTCTAGGTTTTGGCCTAGTGTTGTCAAGGATTAGGCATGCCATCACTGGACTGTGTTGTAGGCCAAAGCCTGGGTAGACTGACTGCAGGGGAGAGACTAAGGTTAGGACTAAGAGTTATCAAGGGCTGGTGGCCCCATTTTGGGGGATGACGTGGGCCGAAGCCTGAGTAGATTGACCATAGGGGACAATCTGAGTAGGGTTTGACCACTCATAGATGGATCCTAGGGAATAATCCTGCTGGGTTTTGACCACGTGTGCCTTCTTCTGTCCCTCCCAGCATCCACTGACTCCAAAGAACTGATCTGGACTGACGAAGTGGCACACACCATGATGCAGAACGGGATGGCACTGGTAAACAACAAGCTGGTGGTCCCGTCCGACGGCCTCTACTTCATCTACTCCCAGGTGGTCTTCAAGGGAGACAAATGTCCGGAGGAGTCCATTTATCTCCAGCATACCATCTTTCGCTACTCCGTAGAGTACCCAGAAAACGTTGCCTTGCTGAGGGCCATCAAGTCGTTCTGCGAGGGGTCCAAGGCAGCCAAGAACGAGAAGGGGGTACAGTTCGAGTCCATCTACCAAGGAGCTGTCTTCCAGTTGATGAAAGGCGACGAGATCTCCTCTGAAATCCACTCTGCCCAATATTTAGATCTGAACAGCAACGGGCAGGTGTATTTTGGGGTGATCGCATTGGAATTAGGAGTTCCCCAATAATGATCCACCGTCTTCCATCCTTGGCCAACTCATCCTCCATCCTTGGTCAACCCACCATCTTCCATCCTTGGTCAACCCTTCAACCCTCCTACCCAACTGGCCTCCAAAGCCAAGACTGCCATCCCGCATCCTACCACACCAAACTGACTATCAGAGATGCTCGGAAGACCTCTATGGACGTCCTTTATGCCTCTCTGCCAATATGCCCCATGGGGCCACAGATGTGCCCACCTCTAGGGACCAGAGGGGACCACAATCTCTTTAGACTTGGCTTGTCTGCGGCGGTCAGGATGGGGCATTGGGTTGCATCTTGGTAGGACCAAACAAGAACCGGCCAAGAGAATGATACACCTGGTCAGAGCCGCTGAGCTACAAAAATGTTGTGTTAACTAATATTGTGTTATTTTTATGGTTATTATTGGTAATTATTGTGGCTAATAATTTATTTATTTATGTATTTATATTTATTGGGGTTAACAAAGCTGTGTTGGTGCATGGAGAGATTTTTTTGTGTGTTGTACACACCTACGGCAAGTGTAGGCGATTGTGCGTGTGCCCACACATTCTAAAATTCTATATACGCATCAGAAGGGGGTCCTGGGGGTGTCTACGCGTAGACCCACAAAACGGCAGGCAATGTTTGTGTGTTTGTGTCACACAGCTGCAGATAATAGACAGCTTTGTGTACACACACACACACACACACACACACACAGTTGTTGCCTGTGGGTCTTTGACACAAACCCACACCAATTTTTGGCAATTCTAGCCACTTGTGTGTTTACAAAACACCCAGCTCTTAGGAGAACGTCTGTGTGTGTGTGTGTGTGTGCAGAGATCACACAATGTTGTGTGTATGTGCCACGCACACACACAGCAGTGTTATGTTTCTCTTTAGCGCTGCATGATCTCTCCGCGTGTCAAAGTCGTCTTTCCAACAAGACAGCCACCAAGCTCCAGATCAAGCTGGCGGAAGGTGTGACATTGTGTTGCTCTTTGACCTGAGCAGCAACACACCCTCACCCCAGCCTGCCGTGTCGCGGCGAAGTGCTTTGTGGTGGCTGGACTATGCACTGGGCCCTCAGCTGTCAAAACGCCCCCATCGGTACAGATTCAGTATAGGGTCCCTTTACGTATACGGTGTATACCTGACCCTAGCTGGCTATATGAATGTATATTACACACAGCCAGGACTCCTGGGTTCTATCCCAGCTCTGGGAGGGAAGTGGTGTCCAGTGGTTAGAGCAGGGGGCCTGGGAGCCAGGACTCCTGAGTTACTCAAGAGAATGATGTTCTCATTGTGAGGGGAAGAGATATTTGTATCTGAGATACAGTTTACTGTCGAATCCCTGATCTCATGTCTCTTCAGGGATTTAAATTGTCTTACGTTTTATGTTAAAATGTCACACGCGGGGGGTGGGGCTCATGCGTCCAACTCGTTGAATGTTTGCTGGAACGAATCTCTTGCCACTCCTGCGGGAACGGTGGCGTGGTTTTATTTTGTGTAGGGTTTTATTTATTGTGGTTATTTATTGTGTGTTTATTCCCCCTATGCGGGGAGGGAAGGGGGGGGGTGGAAAGCTGTTTGTCTTTTGTTTGAAATGGCCTATGAAACAGGCCAACCAATAAACTTTGGAAACGGAGATTTGAATTGGGCTTGTGTCTCTTTCAAGATGAATGTGCCCAACTATCGCGGTATCTGGCCTGTTCCATATCACACAAATGGCTGCCTCTACCCAATATCCCCTACCCTCTGCTATGGTCTAATGTTGTCCCCAGAGAAGAGACACAGAGCGGGGCTTCTTTGTGGAGCAGGGGCTTTCTTGCTCTCTATATCCTTCTCCTCCTTGACCATTCAGCTTAACTTCAGTACCTGGCAAGATTGACCTCTCGAGGTCCCTTCCAGTCCTATGATTCTAAAATAATGGAGCAAATAATCAACCAATCAATTTGCAGACACCTAGAAGATAATGAGGTGATAAGTAACAGTCAGCCTGGATTTGTCAGAAACAAATCATGTCAAACCAGAGTAATGACTTTCTTTGACAGGGTAACAAGCCTTGTAGACGGAGGGAAGGGGTAGATGTGGTAGAACTTGACTTTAGTAAAGCTTTTGATAATGTTTCGCATGAGCTCCACATGAACAAACTAGGGACATGCAACCTAGATGGAGCTACTATAAGGTGGGTGCAAAACTGAACATAAGCACGGCCGTACTGGGTCAGACCAAAGGTCCATCTAGCCCCGTGTCCTGTCTGCTGACAGCGGCCAGTGCCAGGTGCCCCAGAGGGACATGAACAGAGCAGGGAATCATCAAGTGATCCATCCCTGTCACCCTTTCCCAGCTTCTGGCAAACAGAGGCTAGGGACACCATCCCTGCCCAGCCTGGCTAATAGCCATTGATGGACCGATCCTCCATGAACCTTTCTAGTTCCTTTTTGAACCCTGTTCTAGTCTTGGCCTTCACAACATCCCCTGGCAAGGAGTTCCACAGGTTGACTGTACATTGGGTGAAGAAATACTTCCTTGTGTTTGTTTTAAACCTGCTGCCTATTAATGTCATTTGGTGACCCCTAGTTCTTGTGTTCTGAGAAGGAGTAAATAACACTTCCTTATTTACCTTCTCCACACCCGTCATGCTTTTATAGACCTCATTCATATCTCCCCTTACTCGTCTTTTTTCCCAAACTGGTTGGAAAATCGTCCCCAGAGAGTCGTTATCAGTGGTTCACAGTCAGGCTGGAAGGGCAGAACAAGTGGGGTCCCGCAGGGATCGGTTCTGGGCCCGGTTCTGTTCAGTATCTTCATCGATGATTTAGATAACGGCATACAGAGGACACTGATGAAGTTTGCGCCGATACCAAGCTGGGAGGGGTTGCGAGTGCTTTGGAGGGTAGGATTAAAATTCAAAATGATCTGGACAAACTGGAGGAACGGTCTGAAGTAAGTAGGAGGAAATTCGATGAGGACAAATGCAAAGTCCTCCCCTTAGGAAGGATCAATCAGTTGCACACACACAATGGGAAATGACGGCCTAGGAAGGAGTCCTGCGGAAAGGGACCTGGGGGTCAGAGTGGAGCAAGAGCTAAATATGGGTCAACAGTGTAACACTGTCGCAAAAAGAGCGAACATCCTTCTGGGCTGGAGTAGCAGGAGTGTTGTAAGCGAGACACGAGAAGTAATTCTCCCGCTCTGCTCCGCGCTGATCAGGCCTCAGCTGGAGTTTTGTGTCGGGTTCTGGGCGCCACATTTCAGGAAGGACGTGGACAGATTGGAGAGAGTCCAGAGAAGAGCAACAAAATGATGAAAGGTCTAGAAAACCTGAGCTAGGAGGGAAGATTGAGAACCTGGGTTTCTTTAGTCTGGCGAGGAGATGAGATGAGAACGGTTTCCAAGTAGGTAAAGGTTGTTAGGAGGAGGAGGGAGGTAAATTGTTCTCGTTAACCTCTGAGGACAGGCCAAGAAGCACTGGGCTTAAACTGCAGCCAGGGCGGTTTCGGTTGGACGTTGGGAAACGCTCCCTGGCTGTCCGGGTGGTGAAGCCCTGGAATAAATTGCCCGGGGCCGGGGGGATTTGTGAGAGCAGGTTGGACAAACCCCTGTCGGGGGTGGTCTCGAGATCCTGAGTCCTGCCACCCGTGCAGGGGACGGGACTGGGGACCTCTCGAGGTGCCTTCCAGGCCTACGATTCTCCGATTCTATCGTACAGGACAGGTCTTGACCATTCATGGTCCTCCCAGCCTCTAATCTCCACCCAACGATCCTAGACACCCAGTCCTGGCCATTCCTGGTGCTGGGCCGGTCTAAACTCCTCTCAATCCAAGCTGTAGGCAGATGACTCTTGGCTCATTGTCTCCTGGTGCTCCCAACCCACTCCTTGCTTTCTAAGGAAGCTAAATTTAGTCCTTGGCAAATACCCATCTTCTTGCCTTACCCAACCCAGTGAGTCACATCCTCTGAGAAATCCGGGCTGGTATTTTAAGAGGGCCCGGGCCACGGGTTGGGTGTGCTAGGGAAGGAGTGGGGCCAAGTGGTTAATGCACGGGAGTTCGGACTCAGGGGTTCTCTCCCCGGCTTGGAAGGGGAGTGGGGGCTGATGGGTCAGAGCCAGGACTCCTGGGTTCTCTCCCCAGCTCCAAGAGGGCAGTGGGGTCTAGTGGGTTAGAGCGGGGGGGCTGGGAGCCAGGACTCCTGGGTTCTATTGTACCTACCCAGCGGAAGGCCCTGGGTTATTTTGGGTCTTGAGGCTACATATTTCCTTCTGCTTTTGCTTTAGTGGCTGACGTGTCAAGAGAAGTTGTGTCCCCCAAACGCACCTGCCCCCATCACATCCGCCCCATCCCCCACCCCCAAACCACCCCCTTTTGTTCCCCCAGTAGAGGGTGTGGGAAGGGGGAGTTGGGGAAGGCAGAGCTGGGCTAGCAGGGGGCTGCTGATCGGGAGTGAGGGGCCCCAGGCACTGGGGAAGCCCGGAGTCGCTATGTGGCATCTCCCGGGGAACCCCCTCCCCGATCCCGGCCACCCCCACAGGCCTCTCCGGGCTCCCCCCGGCCTGAGCATCCAGAGATTTGTCTCATCTGCACCTCGGGAATCTCCAGCCAGGCCCTGCTAAACTGGGCGGGGGAAGGAGTTTGGGGGGGTTGAAATCAAGTGGGTGGGGCGCAGGGGGAGGGGATTGGGGGGAGCCGAGGGAGGGGAGCTGGGCGGGGGGGTCCATGTTTTTGGCCCTGGCCTCCCAGTGTCCTGCGGGAGGGGGGGTCTCTCATAGATGGCTCCCCCCCAAAAGAGGGGGAGGCAGGGAGGTGGGGAGGTGCCCCGGTGGGCGCGGGGCTTGTATGGGGTTAGGGCAGTGGCGGGAGGTGGGGGCATAGCTGTGGGGGGTGGGGCAGGCGTGCGAGGCTGGGGGGGCACACTGGCGGGGGGGGTCTTGATCTGCTCCCGCTGTGGTGGGGGCGGGGCGCTCTTGGACTCTGAGTTCGTCTCTGTCTATCCCGGGACACCACATCGCTGGGGGGTGGGCGGGTGAATCTTGACTGCGGCTCCGATTCCCACCCCCACCTTGGGGCACAAGGACTTGGGACGTCCCGCCGCCCACCCCGTCAGCCGGTGGGGCGGCCCCCACCCCCACCCATCCAGCTGGGTGTGCGCCCCCCCCGGGTGCCTGAAGCCAGGGGAAACCCCTCCAATAACAACCGTGTATCCCAGAGAGACCCTACAATAACAAACCGCCTCCCTAGACACCTCGCCACAACGAGCCAGCCTGAGCGGCCCCCGAGAGACCCTACAATAACAATCACATGACGGAAACAACAGCGGGAAGAAACTCAGCCTTGGGCAGGCCGGGCCAGGATTTCCCCAGTTCCGGCCACGTGGGTGTCTGTCTGTCTGTCCCAGCTCTCTGGTGCCCCTCGCTCCCGACTCGCAGCCCCCTGCTAGCCCAGCCCTGCCCCCCCACCCTGCCGGTGCCCCTCACTCCCGACCCGCAGCCCCCTGCCCGCTCAGCCCTGCCCCCCCAGCCCTGCCGGTGCCCCTCACTCCCAACCCGCAGCCCCCTGCCCGCTCAGCCCTGCCCCCCCACACCCTGCCGGTGCCCCTCACTCCCGACCCGCAGCCCCCTGCCCACCCAGCCCTGCCGGTGCCCCTCACTCCCGACCCGCAGCCCCCTGCCCGCCCAGCCCTGCCCCCCCCAGCCCTGCCGGTGCCCCTCACTCCCGACTCGCAGCCCCCTGCCCGCCCAGCCCTGCCCCCCCAAGCCCTGCCGGTGCCCCTCACTCCCGACCCGCAGCCCCCTGCCCACCCAGCCCTGCCGGTGCCCCTCACTCCCGACCCGCAGCCCCCTGCCCGCCCAGCCCTGCCCCCCCCAGCCCTGCCGGTGCCCCTCACTCCCAACCCGCAGCCCCCTGCCCGCTCAGCCCTGCCCCCCCACACCCTGCCGGTGCCCCTCACTCCCAACCCGCAGCCCCCTGCCCGCTCAGCCCTGCCCCCCCACACCCTGCCGGTGCCCCTCACTCCCGACCCGCAGCCCCCTGCCCACCCAGCCCTGCCGGTGCCCCTCACTCCCGACCCGCAGCCCCCTGCCCGCCCAGTCCTGCCCCCCCCAGCCCTGCCGGTGCCCCTCACTCCCGACCCGCAGCCCCCTGCCCGCCCAGCCCTGCCGCCCCCAGCCCTGCCGGTGCCCCTCACTCCCGACTCGCAGCCCCCTGCCCGCCCAGCCCTGCCCCCCCAAGCCCTGCCGGTGCCCCTCACTCCCGACCCGCAGCCCCCTGCCCACCCAGCCCTGCCGGTGCCTCTCACTCCCGACCCGCAGCCCCCTGCCCGCCCAGCCCTGCCCCCCCCAGCCCTGCCGGTGCCCCTCACTCCCGACCCGCAGCCCCCTGCCCGCCCAGCCCTGCCCCCCCCAGCCCTGCCGGTGCCCCTCACTCCCGACTCGCAGCCCCCTGCCCGCCCAGCCCTGCCCCCCCAAGCCCTGCCGGTGCCCCTCACTCCCGACCCGCAGCACCCTGCCCACCCAGCCCTGCCCCCCCCCAGCCCTGCCGGTGCCCCTCACTCCTGACCCGCAGCCCCTGCCAGCCCAGCCCTGCCCCCCCAGCTCTGCCGGTGCCCCTCACTCCTGACCCGCAGCCCCTGCCAGCCCAGCCCGGGGCTCCCCCACACCCACGCTTCCACCTCGGCACCAAAACTGAAACCCACAGTTTGGTAACATCGGCTTCTCCACACATATTTGCGGAAATCTCCAAGCTGAGCAATACAATGAGTAGTACAACCCCAGGGCAGGGATCTGAGTAGGGGAGGGGCCCAGGGCTGGGTGGGCAGGGGGCTGCGGGTCGGGAGTGAGGGGCACCGGCAGGGTGGGGGGGCCAGGGCCGGGCTGGCAGGGGGCTGCGGGTCGGGAGTGAGGGGCACCGGCAGGGCCGGGCTGGCAGGGGGCTGCGGGTCGGGAGTGAGGGGCACCGGCAGGGTGGGGGGGCAGGGCTGGCAGGGGGCTGCAGGTCGGGAGTGAGGGGCACCGGCAGGGCTGGGCTGGCAGGGGGCTGCGGGTCGGGAGTGAGGGGCACCGGCAGGGTGTGGGGGCAGGGCTGACAGGGGGCTTCGGGTCGGGAGTGAGGGGCACCGGCAGGGCTGGGCTGGCAGGGGGCTGCGGGTCGGGAGTGAGGGGCACCGGCAGAGCTGGGGGGGGGCAGGACTGGGCTGGCAGGGGGCTGCGGGTCGGGAGTGAGGGGCACCGGCAGGGTCGGGGGGGCAGGGCTGGGCGGGCAGGGGGCTGCGGGTCGGGAGTGAGGGGCACCGGCAGGGTGGGGGGGCAGGGCTGGGCTGGCAGGGGGCTGCGGGTCGGGAGTGAGGGGCACCGGCAGGGTGGGGGGGCAGGGCCGGGCTGGCAGGGGGCTGCGGGTCGGGAGTGAGGGGCACTGGCAGGGCTGGGCGGGCAGGGGGCTGCGGGTCGGGAGTGAGGGGCACCGGCAGGCTGGGGGGCAGGGCTGGGCTGGCAGGGGGCTGCAGGTCGGGAGTGAGGGGCACCGGCAGGGCTGGGGGGGCAGGGCTGGGCTGGCAGGGGGCTGCGGGTCGGGAGTGAGGGGCACCGGCAGGGTGTGGGGGCAGGGCTGACAGGGGGCTGCGGGTCGGGAGTGAGGGGCACCGGCAGGGCCGGGCTGGCAGGGGGCTGCGGGTCAGGAGTGAGGGGCACCGGCAGGGTTGGGGGGCAGGGCTGGGCTGGCAGGGGGCTGCGGGTCGGGAGTGAGGGGCACCGGCAGGGTGGAGGGGCAGGGCTGGGCTGGCAGGGGGCTGCGGGTCGGGAGTGAGGGGCACTGGCAGGGCTGGGCGGGCAGGGGGCTGCGGGTCAGGAGTGAGGGGCACCGGCAGGCTGGGGGGGCAGGGCTGGGCTGGCAGAGGGCTGCAGGTCGGGAGTGAGGGGCACCGGCAGGGTGGGGGGGCAGGGCTGGGCTGGCAGGGGGCTGCGGGTCGGGAGTGAGGGGCACCGGCAGGGCTGGGGGGGCAGGGCTGGCAGGGGGCTGCGGGTCGGGAGTGAGGGGCACCGGCAGGGTGGGGGGGGCAGGGCCGGGCTGGCAGGGGGCTGCGGGTCGGGAGTGAGGGGCACCGGCAGGGTGGGGGGGCAGGGCTGGGCGGGCAGGGGGCTGCGGGTCGGGAGTGAGGGGCACCGGCAGGGTGGAGGGGCAGGGCTGGGCTAGCGGGGGGCTGCGGGTCGGGAGTGAGGGGCACCGGCAGGGTGGGGGGGCAGGGCTGGGCTGGCAGGGGGCTGCGGGTCGGGAGTGAGGGGCACCGGCAGGGTGGGGGGGCAGGGCTGGCAGGGGGCTGCGGGTCGGGAGTGAGGGGCACCGGCAGGGTGGGGGGGCAGGGCTCTGCCAGCCGGTGCATTTCTCTCTTGGCAGAGGCCCCCCACCCCGGGCACTCCCGGCTTTCGGCCCCTGGAGGTTCCTCTCGGGGCTTCCCCCAGCTCATGGAAACTGCTCAGCAACTTATTCCCCCCCCGCCCCCCCGGGGCGCTCGCGGCACTGAAAGTGGGTCAGTTCCGCTTTCCTCCCGCTGCGCCACGGCGCTGGCTGCTCCCCCCGCCCGAGACCTGGGCACAGGGACCGCCCCCCCCAGCACCAGCCCCGCCTCCTGCCAGAGAACCCAGGAGTCCTGGCTCCCAGCCCCCCCCCCGCTCTAACCCACCAGCCCCCACTCCCCTCCCAGAGCCAGGGAGAGAACCCAGGAGTCCGGGCTCCCAGCCCCCCCCCGCTCTAACCCACCAGCCCCCGCTCCCCTCCCAGAGCCAGGGAGAGAACCCAGGAGTCCGGGCTCCCAGCCCCCCTGCTCTAACCCACCAGCCCCCACTCCCCTCCCAGAGCCAGGGAGAGAACCCAGGAGTCCGGGCTCCCAGCCCCCCCCCGCTCTAACCCACCAGCCCCCGCTCCCCTCCCAGAGCCAGGGAGAGAACCCAGGAGTCCTGGCTCCCAGCCCTCACTCCCCTCCCAGAGCCGGGAGAGAACCCAGGAGTCCTGGCTCCCGGCCCCCCTGCTCTAACCCACCAGCCCCCGCTCCCCTCCCAGAACCGGGAAAGAACCCAGGAGTCCTGGCTCCCAGCCCCCGCTGCTCTAACCCACCAGCCCCCACTCCCCTCCCAGAGCCAGGAAGAGAACCCAGGAGTCCTGGCCCCCAGCCCCCACCCGCTCTAACCCACCAGCCCCCGCTCCCCTCCCAGAGCTGGGGAGAGAACCCAGGAGTCCGGGCTCCCAGCCCCCCCTGCTCTAACCCACCAGCCCCCACTCCCCTCCCAGAGCCAGGGAGAGAACCCAGGAGTCCGGGCTCCCAGCCCCCCTGCTCTAACCCACCAGCCCCCACTCCTCTCCCAGAGCCAGGGAGAGAACCCAGGAGTCCTGGCTCCCAGCCCCCACCCTGCTCTAACCTGGCCTTGAAAGTGGGTCAGGGCCTGTGGGTTGCTGCTGGGAAGCCCAGAGGATGTGACCCCCAGCCTGGGTTCAGCCTTCGTCACTTTGGCCTCCTCACCCCCACCCATGTCCGGTGCGCTCTGGGCGGGGATTGGGGGCTGAATTCCCGGAGGGACCCAGCTCCCTGCCTGCGTCATGGCTCCTTGCACGCCGTGGGGCTGGAAACCTGGGGCTTCCCCCCGCACGCACGCCGCCCTGGGGCCGGGTGGGGGCCGGCGCCCCCTAGAGGGGACAGGCCCCTGCCCCATTCCCCGCCCCCCTGCCCCAGCCAGTCCCAGCTCCAGAGCAGGACCGGGGCCGGTGCCCCAAAGAAAAGTGGAATCACGTCTCCGGGCTGAGTCCGTCCCATTCCCCGCGGCGCCCTGCCCCCCCCCGGGCGGCGCTAGCCCCAGGGCGGGGGGTGCTAGCCACACGCCCCAGAATAGCAGCCACGGGTGGAAGCGAGGGCAGCATTTCTGTTCCACCCGCCCGGCTGCTGCGCTCAGGGAGTTTTCCTACCGGGGTGTGTGTGAAATAGAACCCAGGAGTCCTGACACACGTATACCCCCGCTGTAACCACTAGGCCTTGTTCCCCTCCCAGACCCGGGGGAACCCAGGAGTCCTGGCTCCCAGCTCTAACTACGAGGCCCCAGTCCCCTCCCAGAGCCGGGGAGAGAACCCAGGAGTCCTGGCTCCCAGCCCCCTGTTCAGACCCACCAGCCCCCACTCCCCTCCCAGAGCTGGGGAGAGAACCCAGGAGTCCTGGCTCCCAGCCCCCCGCCCCCTTTCACCCACTCCCAGGCTCGGTGTACCGCGTCACCCATTGTCACCGTGCTGTGGGGTTGTGTTGCTGGGTGGCGTGGTTGTGTTTTGCCGAGTCGCATTGTGGTCTCGGACCGCGGCGTGATCCCGCGCCGGAGACGGCAGGGTGTGCGGCGTGGGGTTGTGTTGGGCGGCTGTTGATTGTGGCTGTGAAGCGCGGTTGTGACAGTCTGTTGTGTCTTGTTGTGTTGGGCTGGGTTGCTAGTCGGCGTTGCCCTGTGGCGCTGTTTTGTCGTTGTGTTGCATTGTGTCGACGTACGGCGTGCGTGGGATCGATGTGTGACACCGTGTCGTGGTGTGTGGTGGGTGGCTGGGTTGGGTGGTTGCTCTTCGTTGTGTAAAGCACAGTTGTGTTGCACTCTTGTCTGTCCCGTCTCAGGGCAATGTCGCGTTGTGTGTTTTGCGTTGCGGGTGGCTGTGTGGGTTACTGCGAGGATTGATACACACTGCCCTCTTCCACTCGTTGTCATTGTGTTGCATTGTGTTGATATATGGTGTGCGTGGTATCGATGTGTGACACTGTGTCTTCTTGTGCGGTGGATGATTGTGTTGGGCGGCTGTCACTTGTTGGGAAGCAGGGGTGTGTTGCACCGTGTTTGTGCGTTTGTCGTGTTGCACCGGGCGGGGCTGTGCTGGGAGGCCGGCGCTGGTGGCTGGGAAGCAGGGGTGTGTTGCACCGTGTTTGTGCGTTTGTCGTGTTGCACCGGGCGGGGCTGTGTTGGGAGGCCGGCGCTGGTGGCTGGGAAGCAGGGGTGTGTTGCACCGTGTTTGTGCGTTTGTCGTGTTGCACCGGGCGGGGCTGTGCTGGGAGGCCGGCGCTGGTGGCTGGGAAGCAGGGGTGTGTTGCACCGTGTTTGTGCGTTTGTCGTGTTGCACCGGGCGGGGCTGTGCTGGGAGGCCGGCGCTGGTGGCTGGGAAGCAGGGGTGTGTTGCACCGTGTTTGTGCGTTTGTCGTGTTGCACCGGGCGGGGCTGTGCTGGGAGGCCGGCGCTGGTGGCTGGGAAGCAGGGGTGTGTTGCACCGTGTTTGTGCGTTTGTCGTGTTGCACCGGGCGGGGCTGTGCTGGGAGGCCGGCGCTGGTGGCTGGGAAGCAGGGGTGTGTTGCACCGTGTTTGTGTGTTTGTCGTGTTGCACCGGGCGGGGCTGTGCTGGGAGGCCGGCGCTGGTGGCTGGGAAGCAGGGGTGTGTTGCACCGTGTTTGTGCGTTTGTCGTGTTGCACCGGGCGGGGCTGTGCTGGGAGGCCGGCGCTGGTGGCTGGGAAGCAGGGGTGTGTTGCACCGTGTTTGTGCGTTTGTCGTGTTGCACCGGGCGGGGCTGTGCTGGGAGGCCGGCGCTGGTGGCTGGGAAGCAGGGGTGTGTTGCACCGTGGTTTGTCCCCGTCTCGGCGTTGCCGCCTTGCGAGGGCTGACAGGCATTGCCCTGCCCCACCAGCTGCGACCCTCTTGCGTTGACGTGGGGCCTTTTCTGCCGGGCGGCGTTGTGGGTCGGGCTGGTGCGTTCGTGCGGCATTGCGGGTCGTTGCAGCTCAGAGCCGGTCACGGTGCGGCGCACGGAATTCTGGGCCGGTGGTTCGCACGGGGGGTTCGCACGGGGGGTTCGCACGGGGTCCTTGCAATGCATTCTGGGGCATTTTGTCACAATGGGGTCACATGCTGGGATCGGCAGGTGGGGACGACCCAGCCGCAAAGCAGGAGAACCCCCCAAGGAGGGAACTCTTAAAACCCAGGACTCCTGGGTTCTCTCCCCAGCTCTGGGAGGGGAGTGGGGCCTCGTGGTTAGAGCAGGGGGGCCTGGGAGCCAGGACTCCTGGGTTCTCCCCGGCTCTGGGAGGGGAACAAGGCCTAGTGGTTACAGCGTGTGTCAGGACTCCTGGGTTCTATTTCACGCACACGCCGGTAGGAAAACTCCCTGAGCGCAGCAGCCGGGCGGGTGGAACAGAAACGCTGCCCTCGCTTCCACCCGCGGCCGCTGTTCCGGGGCGTGTGGCTAGCACCCCCCGCCCTGGGGCTAGCGTCGCCCGGGGGGGGCAGGGCGCCGGGGGGAATGGGGCGGACTCCGTCGGGAAACGTTCCTTCGGGATCCCGGCCCCAGGGCGGGGAGCGGCCAGGGCGGGGGGCAGAGAACGGGGCCTGTCCCCTCTCGGGGGCGCCGGCTCCCACCGGTCCCAGGGCGGGGACTGGCTGGCTCGGGGGGCAGGGAATGGGGCAGGGGCCTGTCCCCTCTCGGGGGGGCTGAGCTGTGGGGCCCGGCTGGCTCAGAGACCAGGCCCGTGTGTCAGCCGCTCCCTGCTGGCTTGTGGCCGGTTTATCTCCCCGGTGGTTTTTATTTTTCTCTCTAACCTGCCGGCTCCGAAACTGATGAACCGAGGCGTCTCTACCACTTCCTCTGCCATGCACGCGCCCCGAAA
The DNA here is from genome assembly GCF_965152235.1 of Eretmochelys imbricata. Lineage (NCBI taxonomy): Eukaryota > Metazoa > Chordata > Testudines > Cheloniidae > Eretmochelys > Eretmochelys imbricata. The sequence goes on from NC_135585.1 coordinate 55,169,130, forward strand.
TCCCCCAGCGCCTCGGGGCGCCCCGGCCCGGCTGCCTCCCGGCTCCCCCCCCGGACATGGTACCTAGAAGCAATCTCCACCTCACCTCCTCTTCACACCCCACGGCCGGGCGGGTGGGCAGGGGGGCCCCGGGGGCAGGGCTGCGGTTATGCACCTCCTGCTCCCGGATTCACTCAGGTTTCTGGGTAAGCGGGGAGGGGGAATTCACAATCCTAAAAGCTTCTCCGAATGGCCCTGTCGCCCTCCCCCCAAAATGAGCCGCTGTTTAGAGGTGAACGGCTGGCGGGGGTGGGTTATACGGGGACCCCTCGGCCGGCCCTGAGATGCAGCTGGCTCTGGGGTGGGGCACGTGGGCTGGTTATACAAGGACCCCTTGCTCAGTACTGAGATGCAGATGGCTCTGGGGTGGGCTGCGGGGGCTTGGTTATACGGGGACCCCTCGGCTGGCCCTGAGATGCAGCCGGCTCTGGGGTGGGGCACGGGGGCTGGTTTGCTGTGCAATATAAACAGCTGGGGACAGAAAGCGAAGTGGGAATCTTGGCTCCGGTATTTTAGGAAGGTAAAGATTTGGTCCAGCCCTGACTGCCCGGGGAGAGCCCCTTGGTGCCCCCGACCCCCGTCCTCCTCAGCACAGGCCCCTAGCACCCCGCTCGGTGCAGATCCCCCCAGCAGGGGGCAGCGCAGGGCTGAGCCCCACACCGGAGCAGGAAGCAGAGGCAGAGCGAGATTCAGCCCACTTGGCTGCTCGATTCCTCCATTCTCCCACACCCCGGGACCGGGGGGGGGCTCAGAAACTGGGTCAGGGCCGGGGCGGGGGAGACTTTGCCCCAGCGCCTGGTGACTCAAAGGGAGCCGAGTTCAGGTGAAAACCCCTTTCGCTGCAGTGACATAACTCACGGCTTTCTGTTTCCAGGCAGGTGAACCCAGGCATCCGGGCCTGCTCTAACCATGAAGCCGCATTCCCCTGCCAGAGCTGGGGAGGGATCCCAGGAGCCCTGGCTCCCAGCCCCCCTGCTCTAACCAAGAGGCCCCGTGTGGGGCTGTGGGTCAGGAGTGAGGGGCACCCGCAGAGCTCAGGGGGACCCCAGGGCTGGGCTAGCAGGGGGCTGCGGGTCAGCAGTGAGGGGCACCGGCAGGGCTGTGGGGCAGGGCTGGGCTGGGCTAGCAGGGGCTGCGGGTCAGGAGTGAGGGGCACCGGCAGAGCTGGGGGGCAAGGCTGGGCTGGGCTGGCAGGGGCTGCGGGTCGGGAGTGAGGGGCACCGGCAGAGATGGCGGTGGGGAGCCCAGGACTGGGCTAGCAGGGGCTGCGGGTCAGGAGTGAGGGGCACCGGCAGAGCTGGGGGGCAAGGCTGGGCTGGGCTGGCAGGGGCTGCGGGTCGGGAGTGAGGGGCACCGGCAGAGATGGCGGTGGGGAGCCCAGGACTGGGCTAGCAGGGGGCTGCAGGTCGGGATTGAGGGGCACCGGCAGGGCTGTGGGGGCAGGGCTGGGCCGGCAGGGGCTGCGGGTCGGGAGTGAGGGGCACCGGCAGGGCTGGGGGTGCAGGGCTGGGCTAGCAGGGGGCTGCAGGTCGGGAGTGAGGGGCACCGGCAGGGCTGGGGGGCAGGGCTGGGCTGAGCTAGCAGGGGGCTGCGGGTTGGGAGTGAGGGGCACCGGCAGAGTGGGGGGAGCCCAGGTCTGGGCTAGCAGGGGCTGCGGGTCGGGAGTGAGGGGCACCGGCAGGGCTGGGGGGCAGGGCTGGGCTGAGCTAGCAGGGGGCTGCGGGTCGGGAGTGAGGGGCACCGGCAGAGTGGGGGGAGCCCAGGTCTGGGCTAGCAGGGGGCTGCGGGTCGGGAGTGAGGGGCACCGGCAGGGCTGAGGGGGCAGGGCCGGGCTAGCAGGGGCTGCGGGTCGGGAGTGAGGGGCACCGGCAGAGCTTGGGGGGCTCAGGGCTGGGCTGGCAGGGGCTGCGGGTCGGGAGTGAGGGGCACCGGCAGGGCTGTGGGGGCAGGGCTGGGCCGGCAGGGGCTGCGGGTCGGGAGTGAGGGGCACCGGCAGGGCTGGGGGTGCAGGGCTGGGCTAGCAGGGGGCTGCAGGTCGGGAGTGAGGGGCACCGGCAGGGCTGGGGGGCAGGGCTGGGCTGAGCTAGCAGGGGGCTGCGGGTTGGGAGTGAGGGGCACCGGCAGAGTGGGGGGAGCCCAGGTCTGGGCTAGCAGGGGCTGCGGGTCGGGAGTGAGGGGCACCGGCAGGGCTGGGGGGCAGGGCTGGGCTGAGCTAGCAGGGGGCTGCGGGTCGGGAGTGAGGGGCACCGGCAGAGTGGGGGGAGCCCAGGTCTGGGCTAGCAGGGGGCTGCGGGTCGGGAGTGAGGGGCACCGGCAGGGCTGAGGGGGCAGGGCCGGGCTAGCAGGGGCTGCGGGTCGGGAGTGAGGGGCACCGGCAGAGCTTGGGGGGCTCAGGGCTGGGCTGGCAGGGGCTGCGGGTCGGGAGTGAGGGGCACCGGCAGGGCTGGGGGGCAGGGCTGGGCTGGGCTGGCAGGGGCTGCGGGTCGGGAGTGAGGGGCACCGGCAGGGCTGGGGGGGCTCAGGGCTGGGCTGGCAGGGCTGCAGGTCGGGAGTGAGGGGCACCGGCAGGGCTGGGCTGGCAGGGGCTGCAGGTCGGGAGTGAGGGGCACCGGCAGGGCTGGGGGGCAGGGCTGGGCTGGGCTGGCTGGGGCTGCAGGTCGGGAGTGAGGGGCACCGGCAGGGCTGGGCTGGCAGGGGCTGCAGGTCGGGAGTGAGGGGCACCGGCAGGGCTGGGGGGGCTCAGGGCTGGGCTGGCAGGGCTGCAGGTCGGGAGTGAGGGGCACCGGCAGGGCTGGGGGGCAGGGCTGGGCTGGGCTGGCAGGGGCTGCAGGTCGGGAGTGAGGGGCACCGGCAGGGCTGGGGGGCAGGGCTGGGCTGGCAGGGGCTGCAGGTCGGGAGTGAGGGGCACCGGCAGGGCTGGGGGGGCTCAGGGCTGGGCTGGCAGGGCTGCAGGTCGGGAGTGAGGGGCACCGGCAGGGCTGGGGGGCAGGGCTGGGCTGGGCTGGCTGGGGCTGCAGGTCGGGAGTGAGGGGCACCGGCAGGGCTGGGCTGGCAGGGGCTGCAGGTCGGGAGTGAGGGGCACCGGCAGGGCTGGGGGGGCTCAGGGCTGGGCTGGCAGGGCTGCAGGTCGGGAGTGAGGGGCACCGGCAGGGCTGGGGGGCAGGGCTGGGCTGGGCTGGCAGGGGCTGCAGGTCGGGAGTGAGGGGCACCGGCAGGGCTGGGGGGCAGGGCTGGGCTGGCAGGGGCTGCAGGTCGGGAGTGAGGGGCACCGGCAGGGCTGGGGGGGCTCAGGGCTGGGCTGGCAGGGCTGCAGGTCGGGAGTGAGGGGCACCGGCAGGGCTGGGGGGGCTCAGGGCTGGGCTGGCAGGGGCTGCGGGTCGGGAGTGAGGGGCACCGGCAGGGCTGGGGGGCAGGGCTGGGCTGGGCTGGCAGGGGCTGCGGGTCGGGAGTGAGGGGCACCGGCAGGGCTGGGGGGGCTCAGGGCTGGGCTGGCAGGGCTGCAGGTCGGGAGTGAGGGGCACCGGCAGGGCTGGGCTGGCAGGGGCTGCAGGTCGGGAGTGAGGGGCACCGGCAGGGCTGGGGGGCAGGGCTGGGCTGGGCTGGCTGGGGCTGCAGGTCGGGAGTGAGGGGCACCGGCAGGGCTGGGCTGGCAGGGGCTGCAGGTCGGGAGTGAGGGGCACCGGCAGGGCTGGGGGGGCTCAGGGCTGGGCTGGCAGGGCTGCAGGTCGGGAGTGAGGGGCACCGGCAGGGCTGGGGGGCAGGGCTGGGCTGGGCTGGCAGGGGCTGCAGGTCGGGAGTGAGGGGCACCGGCAGGGCTGGGGGGCAGGGCTGGGCTGGCAGGGGCTGCAGGTCGGGAGTGAGGGGCACCGGCAGGGCTGGGGGGGCTCAGGGCTGGGCTGGCAGGGCTGCAGGTCGGGAGTGAGGGGCACCGGCAGGGCTGGGGGGCAGGGCTGGGCTGGGCTGGCTGGGGCTGCAGGTCGGGAGTGAGGGGGCACCGGCAGGGCTGGGCTGGCAGGGGCTGCAGGTCGGGAGTGAGGGGCACCGGCAGGGCTGGGGGGGCTCAGGGCTGGGCTGGCAGGGCTGCAGGTCGGGAGTGAGGGGCACCGGCAGGGCTGGGGGGCAGGGCTGGGCTGGGCTGGCAGGGGCTGCAGGTCGGGAGTGAGGGGCACCGGCAGGGCTGGGGGGCAGGGCTGGGCTGGCAGGGGCTGCAGGTCGGGAGTGAGGGGCACCGGCAGGGCTGGGGGGGCTCAGGGCTGGGCTGGCAGGGCTGCAGGTCGGGAGTGAGGGGCACCGGCAGGGCTGGGGGGCAGGGCTGGGCTGGGCTGGCAGGGGCTGCAGGTCGGGAGTGAGGGGCACCGGCAGGGCTGGGCTGGCAGGGGCTGCAGGTCGGGAGTGAGGGGCACCGGCAGGGCTGGGGGGCAGGGCTGGGCTGGCAGGGGCTGCAGGTCGGGAGTGAGGGGCACCGGCAGGGCTGGGGGGCAGGGCTGGGCTGGGCTGGCTGGGGCTGCAGGTCGGGAGTGAGGGGCACCGGCAGAGTTATACGCTGGCGCCATCTGCTGGCTCATGGCCCCATTGTCCCGAATCGCGCGACTGCTCCCTGGCGCCCCCTGGTGGCTCTGAGCAGAAAGGATCCCCACAAACCATCCATCTGACCCATGGCCCCCCACCGTCCCCAGCAGCTGGGCAGGGGCCGGATGTGCCCAAGAGCTGCCGGGGTCTGGAGTCCAGCATCCCCCCAGCGCCTGACCCTGGACTCAGAGCTGGACGCCAGGCCAGACAGGCGGGTCCGTGGGTGGCTGGGTCTTGGCTGTACAGCTCCGAGCGCAGGGACAGGGGCTCCAAGCCCGTCTCCGTCAGCCCCATCATGCTGGCTCTGCATCTCGTTGCTTGGCCCCGGGCAAGGTCACCTGCATTCACTCCCCCCACCCCGTCCTGCCCCCCTACCCCAGGTCACCAGCCCAATGCCCCCCTTGTCCCGGCTTGCTCCTCCCCCGCCTCTGCTAGCCCAGCCCTGGGCTCCCCCCATCCCTACTGGTGCCCCTCACTCCCAACCCGCAGCCCCCTGCCAGCCCAGCCCTCGGCTCCCCTACACACCGTTCTCCATCTGTCCGGCCGGGGCAGGTGAGGCTCTGGGTGGGTTTCCCTGGCCCAGGGGTGGCTGGTCTGCACCAGAGACGAGTCTCACATTGGGTCCAGAGACCGCAATGTATTTCTGTAGCAACGCCAGCTAATTAACACGCCCCGCAATGGGGTCTAATTAGCGCCAGCACTAATCACATTTTATTCATGAAAGACAATAATTAATCCTATAAAACAGGGATTGAATTCTCATTTTTCAATGGGATTTCCAATGTATAGTGGGGCTCAGCATGGGGGTTTCCCCTGGCAGTCAGGGCTGGCCCCATTGCCCCAGAGCAGCGCTAAGGGGCTGTGCTGTAGGGGGCAGGGTGGGGGCAGCAGGGGCCCCTCCCCTTGTTATGCTTATAAGAAGTACATGGGATTTTTTCAGGGGAAAAGGCAAAACCCTGCGTTTATTGAATATACAACAGTTAGCATATGCATTCAATCACACACCACACACACGCTGTCCCGCCAGTCGATGTTATAGTTACCAGTCCAGCGTCTGGATCAATCGAGTGGCCAGCTCGGTTGATCATGGGTAGGGAGGAGCCGGGTTCCGTCGGTCGAGACACGATGCTCTGGGGAAGGCTTGGCAGGATGAACCCAACGTTTCATGGCCAGGCCCCCCTGTTTATATAGTGATTTTTTTTTAATGGGACCAATGAGTTTTGCACCGTGATGTTGTAACCAATTGTCATTTGACGAGTGCTTGTTTTCTTAAATTGTCCTTCTCATCCTTTATCTTGTTCTTTCATCAAGTCTCTCGGGGAGTTACCCCAGGCTGGTTTTGATCCCAGCTCTCTTGTCCCCATTGGTAGGTGCCTGTCTCGTCTTTAGAGTCGTTAATTTGCTCTTCTTTGATGTTTCAATAGGGGCGAGTTACAGCCTCCTGGAGCCCTTGCGTCTGTCTCCGGTTCCTACCTAGAGCATCTGGTTCAGCGATGGCCTTCCCACGGATCTCTTAACCCACATTCCTCATTCACACACGACACAGAATTGATTTACACAGAGCAATTCTGAACAGGAACATCAAGTTGCAATGCAGAAGAAAAACAATCCCGGCATTCTTTTACTTATTTTAAAATGCTAAGCCAGGGGTCGGCAACCTTTCAGAAGTGGTTATTCACTCTCATTTAAGGTTTCGCATGCCAGTAGTACATTTTAGTGGTTTTAGAAGGTCTCTTTCTATAAGTCTATAATATATAACTAAACTAGTGTTGTATGTAAAGTAAATAAGATTAAAATGTTTAAGAAGCTTCATTTAAAATTAAATTACAATGCAGAGCCCCCCGGACCGGTGGCCAGGACCCGGGCAGCGTGAGTGCCACGGAAAATCCGCGTGCCATAGGTTGCCTACCCCCGTGCTAAACCTACAACAAAGTGGTGACCCTCAAATGTCTGTAACTGCCTTGAAATCAGCTCAGATACAGAATTATACAAAACACAAACATAAATTCCTGCTACTGCATATCCCCCTTTTGACCCTTCAAGAACAATTCTTGAGTGGGTGATATTTTATACAACTCTTTCAGAGCCATAGACTGAGAGGCCATTGGAGGTTGTGGCTGTAATTTAAGAAACATTCTTTTTGTCCAACAGCATGTACACCTCGTTCCGAGCCGGCAGACACAGGACACTATTAACACAACTAGTAACGGGCGACCCATAATAGGCAATGTGCCCTGAGAGGCCTGTAAAAACGTCGTACCAGGGACAGGCCGTCAGACCTTTTTCAGACCTAGCAGTTTTTAGCGTGTCTCCATGGGCATGTAATATTGGAACGACCCGCATCCCTATATCCCTCTGTGTCCGTTGTAGAGACTAGTCACCTTGGTTTGGGACAACAGGCGATCAGTTAGATCATGCCAATCGAGACCCAGAGCAATTAACCGGGGTGGCGGTTATCGTGCTCCGTGCTTCTTCCATCTTTGGGAAGCAGTACATGTGATCGCTAGTATACGATACACGGGCATTCCGGCTGCAGGCGTCCGCTGGGGCTTGGCTGATACGTGCATCCTCCCAAAATACTGGTTTCCGGCTTGTAACACGTACGCATTGTTCATTGTACAAAACGCGATACATTTTTTAGTTTATTTTACACACATGATTCCAAGAAGGTATTTTTTCTACACGGTTTTGTGGTGCCAGGTAGGGACAAGCACCCTCATTTCTGAGGGTTTGACTCCGTACACCCAAGGGAGAGGGTTTTTTTTACGCCCACTGACCCATAACCCAGGGTAGCCAAAAGGATCCCATGGTCAATTTTGGGAGCGGGCTCACTTTTAATATTTTTGGTTTTATAGACTGTTGGTGAGCAATTTTAACAATTATTTTATCTAATAACAAATTAGTCTTAACCATGCTCGAAACCTATTGCATCCATTTATAGTTGTAGGTGTTAAACAAGGACGTTTTTGTTGTTTTAAAAGATGCCTTAATACCCAAACATTCCCAGATACCACCCCAAACAGTTCGTGTTCCAGTGATGCTAAACTAAGAATTTGCACCTCAGTGCATCCCATGGCCACGGCAGTTTTGTTTCCTAAGTACCTGCCTGCTTGCGAATGAGACTATTTTGCAGTTGTGGCGAGAAACGTAACTTATTTTTAATTACCTCCAGGTGTATAGTATTTATAATCCTTGCTTTAAAACCAATTGCTCCTCATATGGTGCCTGCTACATGAGGATGTTTCCCTGTTAACAGACTGGCATTTTTTGACTTCCGCCCTTTCGCAACATTGTTTTTTGTAAATACAGTTAAAATGCTTATTAATTTGTTTTTGCCTAATGCGGTAGGTTGTTTTTTTGTAACACAATATACAACAATGCTAGCAACAAGACAAACACCACAAGACAAAACACCAAACACAATTTTTGTCGCAACAGCAGATCCCTGGTATGCTGGGTTACTTTTACCAGCTTTTTCTGATTTTTTGAAAGACAAAAAGAACATGTTTCTACCCCTTTTGGGGTGGCAGATTTTTGCTTAAAATATTCCTTTCTTTTACAAATACCCTTGCTGACTGCAGGCAAATCAGAGGAATTACCCCCATACTTTTCTGTGTTTTTGAGGCCAGGTTTCAAGGGCTCCCACCTTTTAAGGATTTAGGGGAAATTATCCCACTGTTCAGTTATTAAATTCATGAGGTGGTGTACCTCGGGTTTTTTTGTTATACAGCAGACCAAGTTTGTAATGTTGTTTATTTGTTTTTAAAGTTTATTCACAGATAATAGCTGAGAAGCATCATTACCATAGGACCTTAAAGGGTTTTTGTTTGTTTTTAATTATACACTTTACATTGTTACCGGGGTATTTATTAACATTAAATTTATCTTAATATTTAAGAGTAACAATAACATTAGCATTACATTTATTACAGGTATCTTGTTATACCATGAATTATACCCTTGGGGTTTTGGTGAATTAAAAGGTAGGGGTGTCATGCCTATAAGCAGACCCCTTTTGTACCTGTCTTCAGATTTCAGCAGTGCGTACTGCATTTTTCTACTTAGGGTTAACCTGTTCCTTTTTTAGTTTTAGGTTTGCCTTTCTTTTCCACCTTCCTCTGGAGGGTCATAATTTGAGCCTTTTGGTTTCAGGTAGTTTGTTTGCTGACCAGGTCTGTCCTTTATCTGCAGCTCCTTTGTGCTGCCATTTATGGGCAGTTCTTTTCTTTCTTTACTAGTTAGGTAATTTGCATTAACACAGACGCTTTCTGGCTTGCTTTTGGATCCAAAGCCGTCAACAGTTCAGAGACTCTGTCTTAAAAGGGACACAATTAACATCCACCAGAGTTCTGATTACTTTTCACTTTCAACTCCTGCTTCCAAAACACACAGCAATCTGAAAAAGAAAACGACCTCTGGTGGCTCCTTTTGGAGCCCTAATAGGATTGTAATTAAGTAGCATGTTTTATTTGCATTTCTTCTACCCCTTTTACAATATACACTGCACACATCCTGGGAAAATGCACCTTCCTTCCATAGTTTAACTTCAATAACATTATATTAGCCAGATCAATTTTTACATAAGTTGTAACGGTTTCTTTTGTGCTCAGAGTTTTTATGTACCGTTATCACAGAGACAGTCTGACTACCCAGAGCCACCTTACGGCTCCGTGTTTCTAATGTTGCTTCTTTGTGCACCTCACGCCTGCTGTTGCTCCAGAGGGGCACTGTCTTTTTTAATTCCGTATTTTTTTACTCCAGCTCTGATCTGCTATTTTGTTACCAAAAACCAAATCCAGAATCTTTCCCCATTCTCCTGGTTTGACTGCCCGGCTGCAGCCACGACTTTGGTCTTTAAAAAGATATTGAACTTTATAAAGCATTGAGGTACCATAAGTGGTTAAATGCTAAATACCCAAGGGAAACAACACTAGTGACCTGTGTCTGGCAAACAGTGTTGGTCAGTTTTGCAACTTTGAATGAAAGATTCAAATGGATTTTTAGGGGTATTATTTAAAAACAAAACCAAACCAATTCATCTTAAACCTGCAAACCAGGAGTGTTGATTTAGGTCCTTAAAACCTCACATATTTACACAATATATTTACACACACTTTTTTTTTAACATCCCTTACACTGCTTTAATTTTTACACTGCTGTACATAGATTACATTTGGGGGAGGTAAAGTGCCAATAGAAACCCCTTATGTTCTTTTAGCAAATTTGACTAAATTGCTCATAGTCAAATGATTTCGATCAGATTGTCTCTTTGCCTGGCTTCTTTACAGACTTTCCTTTGGGAAAGGACTCATTTTCCCTTCAGAATGGCTGCAAAGAAAGCAAGAATTCTCTTCCTATAACACTTTTCCTTTTTAACATTTTAACAACCTTCAACTGCTTAATTCCCTCCAGCCTCTGCAGAGTTAACTTCTCACTCTCTTTCCTTCAGTCACTTGCTTGTCTCCCAGAATGACACCTCCATCAACTCAGATTTCACCATTCCCAGTATTGTCCCAGGGATCTGAAACTACTTACTGCTTCCCAAACTCCTGCCGCTACACCCCTCAGGGCTCCTAACCTGTTTTCCAATCTCTTTATCTGTTGCCTGCCTGCTTGTCTGGGCCCGACCTACCTTCCTCGCTGAACCGTCCCTTCCCATAGTCACAGGCTTTGTCCCAAGGAGGGTGGGCTCCTCAACCCTCCTGCTCCCTTTTCTTAAACATTTTTCTTAAATGAAATCACAACAATACCCCACTCTCCTACATCCTTCAGAGTGAGGACTTACAGAAATCTACTCCCTATTTGCCGATGCTTGTGCTGGGACTTACACAACACAAAAAGTCTATACCCACTAAAAACTCTGCCTGACAGAGCAGGAGGGGGAGCACAAAGCCCCCTACCTTTTGGGCTCGATCCTGCTACGACCGAGGGTATATTCACCTGTACAATTTTTCCCCGACAGACAGGTAGGAGCAAGGACTCTGATCCTCCCGCTTATGGCCCGGCACCTCTACGCCTGGGGGTGTATATATCTAGACAGTTTGTATATATCTTATCTGTATCGTTTCCCCCGACAGACGGGTCGGAGCGAGGACTCGAGTCCTCCCCCTATTGCCCGGCACTTCTACGGCCGGGGCTGTGCACACCTGAATGAGCGATCGCTTGATACGGATGGCAGCGCGTGTCTGCGTGTTATGCTTATGAGAAGCACAGGGGACCTTTTTCAGGGGAAAAGGCAACACGCCGCGTTTACTGAAGATACAACAATTTGCGTATGTATTCAATCACACGCACACGCACGCTGTCCCAACCTTTCAGGGCCAGGCCCCCTGTTTAAATAGTGATTTTTTTTTAATGGGACCAATGAGTTTTGCACCGTGATGTTGTAACCAATTGTCGTTTGACGAGTGCTTGTTTTCTTAAATTGTCCTTCTCATCCTTTATCTTGTTCTCTCATCAAGTCTCTCGGGGAGTTACCCCAGGCTGGTTTTGATCCCAGCTTTCTTGTCCCCATTGATAGGTGCCTGTCTCGTCTTTAGAGTCATCAATCTGCCCTCCTCTGATGTTTCAATAGGGGCACGGTGCAGCCTCCTGGCGCCCTTGCGTCTGTCTCCGGTTTTCCCCTCGTACATCTGGTTCAGCGATGGCCTTCCCACGGATCTCTGAACCCACATTCCTCATTCACACACGACACAGAATTGGTTTACACAGAGCATTTTGAACAGGTACATCAAGTTGCTTCCCCTTCCCCTGCCAGGATGCTGCCCCCTTTGCTGCTCCTCCCCTGGGCATGGGGGGTCCTGGCTGGTAAGTGGGGACTCCCCCGCCATTTTTGCTACAGGGATGCGTGGGGATGGTGTAATACTAGAGCCAGGGTGGGGAAGTACCACACTGGGCTAGTGACCCTTGCTGGGGCAGTAGGACAGGGGAGGCAGGTTAGGGATCAGCAGGGAGACCCCCTAGAGCAGGATTGTTTACGGGACAGAGACTCATTAATCTCTCTCCCCACCCGCTTTGTCCTCCACTTGTTTCCTGCCCCCTGCCCCAGGCTCTCCTCCTCTCCCGCGAGCGTCTGTCACCCTCCGGCTGCTCCAAATCGACATCTTCCACAACGCCAGCTCCACGGACATGGTGGGGACGGCCCTGCTGGGCGACCTGGAGACCCACTCCCTGGACTGCAGCCCCTGCCAGATCCGCTTCCTGCAGCCCTGGGCCCAGCAGGGCCTGACCCCGAAGCAGTGACAGGACCTGGAGCTGCTGATCCACGATTACCTGTTCAGCTTCATCCTTACAGTGAACACAGTAGCTCAGCACCAGGGAATGGGCTGTGAGCATGGAGCGGGCTGAGGGGATCCCTCCCCTGACCCACCCGAGGTGCTGAGAACGGACACGCTCACCACAGTCACTGAGTGTGTCCTTGGGGGCAAGACAGCCAGTCCCTGGCCCTTTGGCTGATTGGAGTCGGCGGCCCCCAGAGGGGAAACTCCCGTGCCCCATTCTCCACCCAGGCCTGGGGCCAGATTGTGGTCTGAACTTCCGAGAGGGAAAGGCCCCGCGTCCCACTCCCTGAGCCGAGGCTCCGGGTCTTTCCTGACAGGTACCTGACCCTTTGAAAGCAGGCCATTTGGGCAGGGGTCTGTATCTCAGGAACCCCGTGACCAAGGGACCCCAAATTTGCATCACAAACTCTGCCGATGTAACGCAGCGATTTTCAAGCCAATCTGATTATGCACGTGAAAAATGAGCTTTACACAGAAACCACAACTTACCCTGAACTCCAGCCAGGGCCGCCCCACAATCCCACTGCCGTCGTGTGGCCCAACATCCTCATGGCACCTGACATTATGCCTTTACTCCCCCTGTCTCTCTACTTCTGCCCCCTCCTGGGACCTCCGGACGCCCCTCCTCATCCCCCCGCCCATCCTGTTCCAGACCCCCTCGTTACCCAGGGCTCCCTCGGCTGCGAGCTGCACCCCAACGGCACCTCAAGGGGATTCGATGATGCTGGAGTGAACGGCGAGGACTTCGTCAGCTTCGACGCAGACGCAGGCAGCTGGCTTACCTGGCGGGGGGACAAGCTGGCGCTCTACGCCCGGGACCTTCTCAACCGGGATAAGGGCCCAGCCAGCAAGATTCAGTTTCTCCTGAGAACATGGGTCAGTGAGCTCAAGAGCTTTGTCCAGCATGGGAAAGGGTCTCTGGAGAGGCAAGGGGAGGCTGGACACCACTCCCTGCCATGCAGCCACCTCTGGGGTAGGGTGTGTTTGCTGTTTATACAGGGATCCCGCACCCAGTGCTCCTATGCAGCCATCTCTGGGGTTGGGAACGGGGGCGGCTTCTACAAAGATCCCTCAGCTTGGACTGAGATGCAGCCCCCTCTGGGGTGGGGCAGGGGACTGTTTATCCAGGGACCCCTTGCCTGGTGTACAAATGCAGCTATAGCTGGGGTGGAGCACAGTAGCCGTTCATAGCCGCACTGCACAGCCATTTAGGACAGGAAGTGAAGGGGGATTCCCTCACCACTGGTAACTGCAGGGGCAGAATTGGGGCCTGGCCAGGACAGCGGGGCCAACGCCTGACCCCGGGGGATGGAGCTGGGCTTGGCGAGTGAGTCCCTGAGGCTCAGACTGAATCGTCCCCTCTCCCCTGCCCCGTCTCTCTCCCCCTGTCTCAGAGCGGCCGGTCGCCGTGGTGTTTGCCCGAGCGCCTCCCCCAGCCGGGACCCCCGCGCCGTTACTGCTGGTTTGCCGGGTCACCGGTTTCTACCCCCGGCCTGTCCGCGTGGCCTGGCTGCAGGACGGGGAGGAGGTGGGGCCGGGCGGGGCGGCTGAGCTCCAGCGGGATCCTGCCCAACGCGGACCTGACCTACCAGCTGCGCAGCTCCCTGGCCGTGGAGCCGGGCGACGGGCACAGCTACGCCTGCCGGGTGGAGCACAGCAGCCTGGGGGGCCAGAGCCTGCCGATCCCCTGGGGTAGGGGCACATCCCCAGGGGGTGGGGGTGCGGTCGTGGTCTCTGGGGGCTTTTCCTGCACGTGCTGAGTGGGATGGGGGTGGGTCCAGGCAGCGGGATTGGGGCGCAGGGAAGCAGAGCAGGTGGGTGGGGGGATGGATCATGGGGAGCAGGATGGAGGAGCTGAGGGGAACGGGACAGGACCGGGATGGGGGAGCAGAACTTGAGGAGGTGGGAAGGTGGGGGGAGGAAGGGGTGGGACTACGGAGGAGGCAGAGGGAACAGGGTGGGGGGCTGAGGGCAGTGGGTCAGGGGTCGGGGGAGCAGGGTGAATTGCGGGGCAGGCAGAGGGAACAGGGCCCATACTCCTGTCCCAGTTCCCATCACGCCCCCCCCCCCCCGTTTTGCAGGGCACAGCAGGGGCTGGGGCCCCGGCCTGGCCGTGGGCATCGCCCTGGGGGTTGTGGCCGTGGCCGTGGCTCTGTGGAGGAGCAGACGCAGGTGAGTCCTCTCCCTCTCGGGGTTGGGGGTGGGACCGTTACACCCCCTAACCCATCCCCTCTGCTCTCTCCTCCCAGGGGCTACCAGGGCGTTAGACCAGGGGAGTCCAGGGCCTCAGGGGGCGGCACCGGCCCGGGCGTGGGGATCGGCCCCTCTCCTGGGGACATGGACCTCGGGGCTGGATCTGTGCCCAGCTCCAGAGCTGCGGGCCCCCCGAGGGCCGGTCTGGATCAAAGCGCTGGGAGATCGGGGCCCTGGGTGGGGGGTGGGATTCTGCTCCCTCTGGGACGTTCAGGGGGCGTTGGACACTTGGGGGCGCCGTGGGATCGCTGGGATCCGGGTCTCTTGTAAGGTGTCATTACAGAGCTTATAACCGGCTGAGCGGGGGCCTCCCGTTGGTATGACGCTGTCAGTCTCGTATCGGAAACTAGGAATATGAAGCATAACGCTGAGGCCTGTTGTCGCGATGCAAAGCGTGGGCCATTAATGGGGGCTTGGAAGCTTGAGTCAGACGTGACTCTCAGCCAGCCGGGAAAACAGAAGGTTTATTAGACGACAGGAACACGGTCTAACACAGAGCTTGTAGGTGCAGAGAACCGGACCCCTCAGCCGGGTCCATTTTGGGGGGCAGGGAGCCAGACAACCCCGTCTGCCCTTCACTCCATGTCCCCAGCCAGCCCCCAACTGAAACTCTCCCCAGCCCCCCCTCCCCCCCTCCTCTGGGCTTTGTCCCTTTCCGGGCCAGGAGGGCACCGAATTCCTTTGTTCTCCAACCCTTTAGCTCTCACCTTGCAGGGGGGAAGGGCCCAGGACATCAGTGGCCAGGAAACAGGGTGTCGGCCATTCTCTGTGTCCAGACCCCTGCACACACCTGCCCTCTAGGGCTCTGCAATGATCATACACCCTTACCCTATCCCCTAGATACTTAAGAACTGCCAAGGGGAAACTGAGGCACCCCCACACTATTCAGAGGAAACATTAAGAACAGTCCCACTTCCAACCGAGCAATCAGCTGTGCCTTGGTGAGCTCTCCTCTCTCTGCACAGCTCTACAATGTCCTTCTTAAGGAAATGGTTACAGGCCATCTTCACGCTGTTCCCACATGGTCACAGACTCACAGGCCGGTGCTCTCCCTGCTCCCCACGATCCCTGGGAGGAACCTCTTCAGTGCGACAGCCCTTCTCAGGGGTCCGCTCTCTCTCGGGGTTGAGCCGTAGGCTCCTGCAACTCTGGGAGCCACCAGCCCGCCCGTCTCTCACTAATCCCCCTGTGTTTTCCTGCTCCCTCGTCACTTACTGCAGGATGCTCTGTCCATGGGGTGCAGTTTATCCCACCGCTAGCACCAGATGTCACAGGGTCCCCGGCCGATGCTCTGAGAAATGCTTCCTACGAAGCCAGGCAGGACTCTGGGGGAGCCTCCTCTCGCAGAGCAGACTGTCGCCAGGGCAAGAAGCTCACCCAGCTTCCACCTTCCTGGGTCCGACCTCGGAGCATTCAGCCTCCTCTGCCCCTCCGTGCGCTTCCCCCAGCGAGTCCGCCCACCTGGGACTCCTGCCCCCCAACTCCACAGTCAGACGTGACTTTCAGCCAGCCGGGAAAACAAGGTTTATTAGTCGACAGGAACACAGCGTAGGACAGAGTTTGTTAGCACAGAAATCAGCGACTTTCAGCCAAGACGCCCTGGACTCCCCCCTCTTCCAGTCCCCCCACATAGACTTCCAGCAACCTGACCTCCGATGCCCCCCTTTGCTCCTCCTTCTCTTTGTCTCCCTTCCCAGGCAAAAGGTGTCACCTGGTCGCTCCCCCCTCCTGGGTCCTAGGTCACACAGGTGCAGACATCTGGGCAGCCTCTCCTGCCCCCGGGTCCCAGCAACTCACACACCCGATTCCCACCTCCGAAGTACTGGTGCAGCACACAGGGAAACTGAGGCACACACAGTATTCGTCTGGGACAGTAAGACTCACACGCAGCATAACAAGATGAATAAAATCCCACTTCATCACAACTCTGTATAAAGCTTATACAGGGTAAACTCATGAATTGTCCACCCTCTATAACACTGATAGAGAGAGATGCCCAGCAGTTTGTTCCCCAGGGATTAATACTTATTCTGGGTTAATTTATAAGCAAAAGTGATTTTATTCAGTGTAAAATGTAGGATTCAAGTGGTTCCGGTAATAACAGACAGAACAAAGTCAGTCACTCAACAAAATAAAGCAAAAACACGCCAGTCTCAGCCTAAAACATTAAGAAACTGAATGCAGGCTCGTTCACCTGCACATCCACCAATGTGATATACGCCAGCCTGTGCCAGCAAGGCCCCTCTGCCATGTACATTGGGCAAACCGGACAGTCTCTACACAAAAGAATAAATGGCCACAAATCAGACATCAAGAATAATAACCGGTCAAAAACCAGTCGGAGAACACTTCAATCTCTCTGGTCACTCGATTACAGACCTAAAAGTGGCTATTCTTCAAAAAAAAACTTCAAAAACAGACTCCAACGAGAGACTGCTGAATTGGAATTAATTGGCAAACTGGGTACAATTAACTTAGGCTTGAAAAGAGACTAGGAGTGGATGGGTCATTACACAAAGTAAAACCATTTCCCCTTGTTTATTCTCCGCCCCCCCCCCCACCCCCACCGCCCAATTCCTCACAAGTTCTTGTCAACTGCTGGAAATGGCCCACCTTGATTATCACAACAAAAGATTTTTTTCTCTCCTGCTGGTAATAGCTCACCTTAAGTGATCACTCTGGTTACCCTGTGTATGGTAACACCCATTGTTTCATGTTCTCTCTGTATATAAATCTCCCCACTGTATTTTCCACTGAATGCATCCGATGAAGTGAGCTGTAGCTTACGAAAGGTTATGCTCAAATACATTGGTTAGTCTCTAAGGTGCCACAAGTCCTCCTTTTCTTTCCTCCATTATCGGGGACCCCCCCTCCTGCTCCACCTTGCCCCACCCCCTCCAGTATAACTCAGTTGGCAGCCACCCCTTCCTGGGGTTCCCGCACAAGCTCCCCGGGATCCGTGCCCCCGTCCGGCTGGCCGGCCCCTTCCCCACACTCCTCCCCCAGCCCCTTCAGTTCGGCCACGGTGGCGTAGTCCGTCTGGTGGGAACCGGGGGTCTCCGGCTGCTGCTCCCCGACCCGGGCTAAACCCAAATTCTGCAGAGAGGCGTAATGCACGTCGGGCGGCTCCAGCTCAGCGCTGCCCTGGAGGGGGAAACGGGCAACACAAGGGGTTAATAATGAGCAATGCCCCTCACTCAAGACCTGCAGCCCCTACTAGCCCAGCTCTGGGCTCCCCCCACCCCCCGCACAGGTCAGCCGGTGCCTCCCAGTCCTGTCTCTTACCTTCCAAGCCTCCAGCTTCTTTGCTGTAACAGAAAGAGAACAGTGTAAATCTCCACTCCGCTCCCAGAGCCGGGGAGAGAACCCAGGAGTCCTGGTTCACAGCCCCCCTGCTCTAACCGCCAGACCCCACTCCTCTCCCAGGGCTGGGGAGAGAGCCCAGTCCCCCCTGCTCTAACCGCCAGACCCCACTCCTCTCCCAGATCCAGGGAGAGAGCCCAGTCCCCCCCACTCTAACCCACCAGCCCCCACTCCCCTCCCAGAGCCGGGGAGAGAACCCAGGAGTCCTGGCTCCCAGCTCTCCCACTCTAACCACCAGACCCCACTCCCCTCCCAGAGCTGGGGATCGAGCCCAGCCCCCCCTGCTCTAACCCACCAGCCCCCACTCCCCTCCCAGATCCAGGGAGAGAACCCAGGAGTCCTGGCTCCCAGCTCCCCCTGCTCTAACCACCAGACACCACTCCCCTCCCAGAGCCGGGAGAGAACCCAGGAGTCCGGGCTCCCAGCCCGCCTGCTCTAACCCACTAGCCCCCACGTACCTCGTCTCCGGGCCCGGCAGAGGCAGACGGACAGCACCAGGATCACAACCAGCATGACAAACCCCGCGCCTGCCATGGCGGCGACTCCCCAGACTGGGATGCAGCAGTCTTTACCTACCAGACAGGTGGTCAATGCTGGGCGCCCCCCAGGCTCCTGTCCCCCCGGCTGCCCACCGGACCTGCGCTGGGGGCCAGGGCCTGGCGAGGGCGCTGTAAAATCTGCACTGCCGCCCCCCCCGGGAGGGGCTGGCAGGATGAGCAGCCAAAGCCGCTGTGAGAAACTGAGACGACCCGGGGGCCCACCAGGTCGGGGGGTCGTCCCTCGCGGGGAGCATGGCTCACGGATTGAGCGGGAGACAATAAAGTGGCATGGAGCCCTGCTGTACGGCGGGGATCCCCCGAGTCCCTTGAGCTTTGCTGCGGGCAGGAACAAGTGGGCAAAAAACCCAGCCCAAAACCCAAAATCCCTCATCTGGTTACCAAGAGTAGCTAGCATGACGTTACAGCGAAGTCATAAAAAAGGCCTAACATGAATATACCCCAGCAGCTGCTGAATGAACGTAGGCCGCAGCAGCTGCTGAATGAACGTAGGCCCCAGCAGCTGCTGAATGAACGTAGGCCCCAGCAGCTGCTGAATGAACGTAGGCCCCAGCAGCTTCTGAATGAACGTAGACCCCAGCAGCTGCTGAATGAACATAGACCCCAGCAGCTGCTGAATGAACGTAGACCCCAGCAGCTGCTGAATGAACGTAGACCCCAGCAGCTGCTGAATGAACGTAGGCCCCAGCAGCTGCTGAATGAACGTAGGCCCCAGCAGCTGCTGAATGAACGTAGGCCCCAGCAGCTGCTGAATGAACGTAGACCCCAGCAGCTGCTGAATGAACGTAGGCCCCAGCAGCTGCTGAATGAACGTAGGCCCCAGCAGCTGCTGAATGAACATAGGCCCCAGCAGCTGCTGAATGAACATAGACCCCAGCAGCTGCTGAATGAACATAGACCCCAGCAGCTGCTGAATGAACATAGGCCCCAGCAGCTGCTGAATGAACATAGGCCCCAGCAGCTGCTGAATTCTGTTTATACACATAATATATTCACTGACTTTTTCAGTTTCTCTTTCCGGAGCGCGGGCGACTCTGTCTCTCTTGCGGGGTGGAAGATTGTTTGCGGGTCGGAACGGGCTAAAAGGGCACGAGCCAGGCCAGGAGCGGGCGGGGGTGGGCCTTGCGGGGCGGGGGCGTGATTAGAAAACGAGCCCCGCGCCGGGCGCTGAGGAAGCGGGTGGGGAAGAGGCCCCCGTCCGTCCGGGGTGGATTGACGGGAGCATCGTACGGGGGAGGTCGCTAACCCGCCCTGCTCGGGGGTCCCAGGTCCCGTTCTGGGGGGCCGGGCTCCGGGAAACACGGGGACAAACTTCGAGGCCAGAGGAGAGCCACAAAACGGAGCCCGGTTTAGAAAACCTGGAGAGGTTAAAAACCACGTGGGCCTGACGAGCAGGTTGCGGGGGCAGCTGGGAGGGTCTTCCCCGACATGTGAGGGGCTTTACCAAGGCCGGGGATCCATTCTGCGTGTCCACAGAAAGCAGGAGGGATGTGACAAGGGTCACCAAGGGCGACTGTGGCTGGATATTAGGACAAACTTTCCAGGTCTCGGGGACATTCAGCTCGGGAATCGGCGTCCACGGGCGGGTCGCGGGATCCCCGTCCTGGAGGTTTAAAACCAGGCTGGCCAAACCCCTGTCAAGGAGGGTCTGGGTTGGCTGGGCCCTGTGAGGACCGCCCATGATGCCTCCAGCCCTGGAGGACGTTTCGACCGGCCCTGGTCTGAGTATTCCTGAGCATCGGGGTCTCCCCCCCCCGAAATGAAGAATTTGGGCATCACTGACGCAGGCTCAGTGATATTTAGCTGTGGCTGAATGGGCATTTTTCTCTCACACATGCAGATGTCCCCGTTTGGGTGAGAAATGAAGTGGCTCCTTCTCTCCCAGAGGCAAGGATGGAGTCCCATTTCCAAACCCAGACCCCCCTTCCCCCCGGGCCGTCCTGTCGGGGGGTCCCCGGGCTGGGATCACACCGTAGCTGACTGGGTGGGTTACGCAGGGAGATACGTATCGGACTTCCTAGACGGGCATGAACAGCAACTTCCGTTTCCAACTCTTGAACATGTGACTTTAAGGCCAGAGAAGGGACACAGATCACAGACTGGAAGCACAGGGAGAGAACCCAGGAGTCCTGGCTCCCAGCCCCCTGCTCTAACCCACCAGCCCCCACTCCCCTCCCAGAGCTGGGGAAAGAACCCAGGAGTCCTGGCTCCCAGCCCCCCATGCTCTAGATCACTCGGCTCCATGCACACCCCCCACCCCGTGGGAGGCTCTGCCCCTTGGGGCCACGTCCCGGGGGTCTCACACCTGGCACAGGGCATGGGCGAGGGACCCACAATTCAGCCATTTCAAACCAGTGGGGACCAGAGGATGTGGATGGGGGGTGGATGGGTAGATGGGTGTGTAGGGGATGGATAACACGAGGGGCATGGGGGTGGATGGAGGGAGGGGTAGATGGAGGGAGGGGTAGATGGATGGGGGAGGGGTGGATAGTTGGAGGGAGAAGGTGATGCATGGGGGAGGGAGGTGCAGGGGGATGGAGGTGGGTGGAGATGGAGGGAGGTGGGGATGCATGGATGGAGGAAGGGGTGGGTGGGTGGGGGGGTGGATGGGGGAAGGGGTAGATGGAGGGAGGCAGGGAGGTATAGATGGATGGGGGAGGGAGAGGTGGTGGGGGAGGGAGGGAGGGAGGGGTGGGGATGGAGGGAGGAAGGGGTAAATAGGTGGAGGGAGGTGGAGGAAGGGAGGGGATGGATGGAGGGAGGAGAGGGTGGAGGGAGGGAGGGGTAGATGGATGGAGGGAGGGAGGGGTAGATGGATGAAGGGGTAGATGGATGGAGGGAGGGGTAGCTGGTTGGGGGAGGGAGGGGATGGGGATGGAGGGAGGAAGGGGCAGATAGATGGAGGGAGGGGTACATGGAGGAAGGGAGGAGATGGATGGAGGGAGGGGTAGGTGGAGGGAGGGAGGGGTAGATGGAGGAAGGGGTGGATGGAGGGACGGGTAGATGGAGGGAAGGAGGGGTGGGGGATGGAGGGAGGGAGGGGTAGATGAATGCGGAAGGGGTAGATGGATGGAGGGAGGGGTAGCTGGTTGGGGGAGGGAGGGGATGGGGATGGAGGGAGGAAGGGGCAGATAGATGGAGGGAGGGGTACATGGAGGAAGGGAGGGGATGGATGGAGGGAGGGGTAGCTTGAGGGAGGAAGGGGTAGATGGAGGAAGGGGTGGATGGAGGGAGGGGTAGATGGATGGATGGAGGGAGGGGTAGATGGAGGGAGGGAGGGGTGGGGAGGGAGGGAGGGAGGGGTAGAGGGATGAGGGAAGGGGTAGCTGGTTGGGGAGGGAGGAGGTGGGGATGGAGGGAGGAAGAGGCAGATAGATGGAGGGGGTGGAGGGAGGGAGGGGTAGATGGAGGGATGGAGGGAGGGGTAGATGGAGGGAGGGAGGGGTGTGGAGGGAGGGAGGGAGGGAGGGGTAGAGGGATGAGGGAAGGGGTAGCTGGTTGGGGAGGGAGGAGGTGCGGATGGAGGGAGGAAGGGGCAGATAGATGGAGGGGGTGGAGGGAGGGAGGGGTAGATGGAGGGATGGAGGGAGGGGTAGATGGAGGGAGGGAGGGGTGGGGATGGAGGGAGAGAGGGGTGGATGGATGAGGGAAGGGGTAGCTGGTTGGGGAGGGAGGAGGTGCGGATGGAGGGAGGAAGGGGCAGATAGATGGAGGAAGGGGTAGCTGGATGGAGGGGGGAGGGGATGGACGGGCGGGTGGATGGAGACGAAGGGAGGGACGGGGGGTGGCTGAACGGAGGGGGGGGATAGACGGGGGAGGGGGATGGAGGTACCCTGGGTGGGCAGCAGGGCGGGATGGACAGTTGGTTTGAATCTCTCTCCACCCTCCTCCCCCCGCCATCGATCTCTCCCTCCCCCCCACCCCCACCCCCACCCCTCGGTGGTCTCCAGCCCCACCGTCCCCCTCTGCTCCCTTCCCACCCCCAGCCAGGTCCCTCCCCCAGCCCCACGGCGCAGGGGGGCACTGACCATTCCCTCCCATCCCCGCGGACAGCCTCAGGCCCGGCGAGCAGCTCCCCCAGCAGCGTCCGTCCGTCCGTCCGTCCGTCCCGCAAGGGCTGTGTGTCCTGTGGGTGGTGGGGGAACTTCTGCTTCCAGCTCCCCGGCCCCGGAAACCCCCAAGTGTTAAAACCAGAAGCTAGAGAGGCAGCTGTATCCGCCCGCGAGGGCTGCAGGGGGGCTGGGAGCCTGGACATCTGGGTCCTCTCCCCAGCGCTGGGAGGGGAGTGGGGCTGGTGGGTTAGAGCAGGGGGGCTGGGAGCCAGGACTCCTGGGTTCTCTCCCTGGCTCTGGGAGGGGAGTGGGGGCTGGTGCGTTACAGCAGGGGGGCTAGGAGCCAGGACGCCTGGGTTCTCTGCCCAGGAGACCCCAAGTGGAGGGGAAGTGGGAGGGGCAGCTTTGGGGCCCCCAAGGGAGAGCCTGGCAGAGGCTAAATTTCCACTGCTGAGGTGTGAAATCTACCCACAGCCCCAGAGGCCTTGTTCCCTGCCCAGAGGCCTGGCCAGCCTTGGGGGCAGGGAATGGGGCTCGGGGTTCGTCCCCTCGAGGGGGAGCCGGGCTCCGGGGGATTGAGCAAGCTAGTGTAGTGGGGATGCAGAGTGCCAGGACTCCTGGGTTCTCTCCCTGGCTCTGGGAGGGGAGTGGGGCTGGTGCGTTACAGCAGGGGGGCTAGGAGCCAGGACGCCTGGGTTCTCTGCCCAGGAGACCCCAAGTGGAGGGGAAGTGGGAGGGGCAGCTTTGGGGCCCCCAAGGGAGAGCCTGGCAGAGGCTAAATTTCCACTGCTGAGGTGTGAAATCTACCCACAGCCCCAGAGGCCTTGTTCCCTGCCCAGAGGCCTGGCCAGCCTTGGGGGCAGGGAATGGGGCTCGGGGTTCGTCCCCTCGAGGGGGAGCCGGGCTCCGGGGGATTGAGCAAGCTAGTGTAGTGGGGATGCAGAGTGCCAGGACTCCTGGGTTCTCTCCCTGGCTCTGGGAGGGGAGTGGGGGTTGGTGCGTTACAGCAGGGGGGCTAGGAGCCAGGACGCCTGGGTTCTCTGCCCAGGAGACCCCAAGTGGAGGGGAAGTGGGAGGGGCAGCTTTGGGGCCCCCAAGGGAGAGCCTGGCAGAGGCTAAATTTCCACTGCTGAGGTGTGAAATCTACCCACAGCCCCAGAGGCCTTGTTCCCTGCCCAGAGGCCTGGCCAGCCTTGGGGGCAGGGAATGGGGCTCGGGGTTCGTCCCCTCGAGGGGGAGCCGGGCTCCGGGGGATTGAGCAAGCTAGTGTAGTGGGGATGCAGAGTGCCAGGACTCCTGGGTTCTCTCCCAGCTCTGGGAGGGAAGCGGGGACTAGTGGTTAGAGTGGGGGGAGGGAAAGGGGAGTGCCAGGACTCCTGGGTTCCGTTTGCAGCAGAAGGTTGACCCAAAGTCCCCATCCGCCAGCCTCATGAGTGGGATCCATCCTTCCTTGAGAATCTGCCGGTTGTGAAATACGCGCGTCTCCTTCCTTCTGCAAAACAACCCCGCAACTTCCTGGCTCCCAGCCCCCCCCGATCTAACCACTAGGCCTCACTTCCCTCCCAGAGCCGGGGAGAGAACCCAGGAGTCCTGGCTCCCAGCCCCCCCTGCTCTAACCCACCAGACCCCACTCCCCTCCCAGAGCCAGGGAGAGAACCCAGGAGTCCTGGTTCCCAGCCCCCTTCCACTTCCTCTCACACCTGTGTGTGTTTGTGGGTCCCTTTCACACGTTCCAGGGCCCCCATCTGAGTGAACCTTCTGCAGCTCTACCAGGTATTATTGTAGGCCCTACAAATCCCATTTAAGGGACCCAGGGGCCGTAGCGGCGCCGCGGGAAATGAAGATTTCCATTCCAGCACATTCGGCATTTATTCGGCTCCTCGCCGAGCAGCCGGGCGCAGAGAAACGCAGCGAGTCGAGATGGTGGAGCGAGGAGGTGGCCGGCGTCCAGCTCCGGGTGGCGTCAGGGCCCCAAAATATCATGAGACTGGCCTAAAAAACCAGGGCCTGGGGAAATCACCAAGGAAAGTCGCGAATCCAGCGGATGGGCCGGGGGAAATCGCGACCCAGGACGGCCCGGTGACATTGCGCCCCGTATGATGGTATGAAAATATGCTAATGAGTGTGACCAGGATGTAACTGGAATATACTTCAGGCAAAGGGTCTCTTGTAAGGTGTCATTACAGAGCTTATAACTGGCTGAGCGTGGGCCTCCCGTTGGTATGACGCTGTCACCCTCGTATCGGAAACTAGGAATATGAAACATAACGCTGAGGCCTGTTGTCGCGATGCAAAGCGTGGGCCATTAATGGGGGCTTGGAAGCCTGATGGCTCCCACTGACGAGGACAATTGGTGGTAAATGGCTCTGTTTACTTCCAAGCCCTCCTGGGTCCCTGGCTGCCAGCCAGTGGGTCATGAAGTCTCCCAGGACACAGGACAATGTCACCTGGTACTGGAATCCATCTTGAACTTGGGGTTTTGCCATTTAGAAGGAGGGGTGGGGGCCCAGAGAGACAAAGGATTCCTGCCTTGGGACAAAGCTATAAAAGGGGGTGGAACAGGACACAGGGGGGCTGCAATCTTGAGAACGCCCCTAGTTACCACCTGAGCTGGATCAAGGGCTGTACCGGGGAAAGGATGGGCCCAGGCTAGGGGGGAGTCTGGTCTGGAAAAGAAGCTCATTGGAACCCCTCTGAGGGTGAGATTCACCTGTAATCAGCTTCTTCACGTATCAGGCTTAGACTGGCGCCTTTTGTTTTATTTTGCTTGGTGACTTACTTCGTTCTGGCTGTTCTTACTTGGAACCACTTACATCCGACCTTTTATACTTAATAAAATCACTTTTGTTCATTAATTAACCCAGAGTAAGTGATTAATCCCTGGGGGGAGCAAACCGCTGGGCATATCTCTCTATCGGTGTTATGGAGGGCGGACAATTTATGTGTTTACCCTGTATAAGCTTAATACAGAGTAAAAGGGATTTATGTGGGGTTTGGACCCCATTGGGAGCTGGGGGTCTGGGAGCTGGAGGCAGGAGCACTTCTCAAGCTGTTTTCAGTTAAGTTTGCAGCTTCCGGGGGACGTGGCCCAGACCCTGGGTCTGGGTTGCACCAGGCTGGCGCATCTGGCTCAACAAGGCAGGGGTCTGGAGTCCCAAGCTGGCAGGGAAAACGGGCTCAGAGGTAAATTCAGCGCGTCAGGTAACGGTCCCAAGGGGGCCTCTGTGACCCCACCCATCACAGGCCCCACGATTCTCTGGAAAAAGAACAAATCGGGGCTGGAGGCAGGACGAGACTGGCTGGAAATGAACGCGAGTGGGGCGGGCGGGGGAAAGCGAGATGCCCACAACTCCAAATGTTCCATTTCAACCAGCCGTTGGGTTTCTCTCAGCGTTTTGGGGTCGCAATTTCCAGCTGTTCTCCCCGGCCGGGACGGGGGAAAAAGAGACAAGCTTTTAACCCAGAGCCCAGATCCCCGGGACTCCTGGAGCAGGGCATGAAGAAAAGTTGTAATTGTTGGTTACGTGTACAGGGGAGTGCTGGGGAGGGGAATGGGGGCTGGTGATTGGAGTGGGGGAGGCTGGGAGCCAGGACTCCTGGGTTCTCTCCCTGGTTCTGCAAGGGCACTACGGGCTAGTGGTTAGAGCAGGAGACGCGAACAGTCACATTCACAGCTGGGCTTTGGCCTGAAGCTCCCTGACTCGTCTCTGTCTCCTCCGGGACACTAGGACGAGAACAAGGAGAGAGAAAAGTGAAGGGCTCAAACAAATGGGGTGGAAAACGGCTTTTCCCCAACCTGGCAACCAGTAAAGTATCTGATACCATCAGCAGAGCTGTGGGGGGATGGGCAGGGCTGGGCTAGCAGGGGCTGCAGGTCGGGAGTGAGGGGCACCGGCAGAGCGAGGGGGAGCCTGGGGCTGCGGGTCGGGAGTGAGGGGCACCGGCAGGGCGAGGGGGAGCCTGGGGGCTGCGGGTCGGGAGTGAGGGGCACCGGCAGGGCGAGGGGGAGCCTGGGGGCTGTGGGTCGGGAGCGAGGGGCACCAGCAGAGTGGGGGGGGAGCCTGGGGGCTGTGGGTCGGGAGTGGGGGCTGCAGGTCGGGAGCGAGGGGCTCCGGCAGAGCGGGGGGATCTGGTCGCTCACGTTTCGTCTGGTAGAACAGGCTGGTGCCCATGGCACCGGCAGCGAGGCCGAAGATGCAGATCAGGCCACGCAGGAAAAGCCACAAGAGGACAAATCGGTCGGGTTTCACGTCCATGGGCACTGAACGGGCTAGAAGGGAGGAGAAAAGGATTGTAGGAAATTAATACTATGTGGGTTGAGGAGAGAGCCCAGGAGTCCTGGCTCCCAGCACCCGCTGCTCTAACCACCAGACCCCACTCCCTTCCCAGAGCTGGGGAGAGAACCCAGGAGTCCTGGCCTGCCCTGGACTCACCCGGTTTCAGCACCTGGAGCCACGTCCCGTTCCCCGCCCCCGCTCCCACGGTGGGGATCTTCACCAGGCAGCGGTAGGTCCCGGCATCGTAGGGTCTCAGGTCCCGCAGCTCCACGTCGGCTCTCCTCTCCCGCAGGAAGCTCCGGTCCCGGGCCCGGCTCACCCGGCCCCTGAACTCCTGGGTCTCGTTGCTCAGCTCCAGCCGGGCGCCCGCCACCTCCTTCACCCAGGTGTAGCTGCCCAGCCTGGGCTCCCGGGTGCTGTTGTAGGCGCAGGGCAGGGTGACGGAGCTGCCCTCGGTGCCCTGCACGGAGCTGGGCTGGGAGACCCACAGGCCCTGCGCCCGGCAGCCTGGCAAAGAGACGGGACTGAGGGACATCACCCATGGAGTCGGGCACGGGGCCTGCCCCTCTTGGGGGGCGCCCGCTCCCCCTGGCCCCAGGGCAGGGACTGGCTGGCTCAGGGGGCGGGGAATGGGACCCAGGCCGTATGTCGGCCAGACCGGGTCAGCCCGATGGCCCGTCCAGCCCAGCGGCCCATTTGTGGCAGGCTCGGCAACCAACAGAAGAGGGTGATTATCAAGGGCCCCAGCCCCAGCCGGCCAGTCCCAGCCTCTGGCTCCAAACCGGCCTCAAACCTGAGTCAAAACCAGCCTGTGAAATTGTGATTCTCCTGCTAGACAAACCGTCATGTAATTCGTACTGTACGTCGGCTGGCTTCAGTAGCTGGGTCCACCCGAGCCCCCCACCCACCATCTCTCTATCCCCATGCACACCCTACCCGTCATCCATCTATCTCTCCATCCATCCATCCATCCACATACACCCCCACCATCCATCCATCCATCCGTCTATCCCACATCCCCCTCTATCTATCTATCTATCTATCTATCTATCCATTCACATACACCCCCTCCATCCATCCATCCATCCGTCTATCCCCATCCACCCCATCTATCTATCTATCTATCTATCTATCCACATACACCCCCTCCAGCCAGCCAGCCATCTATCTATGTATCCACAGACACCCCCCCCCCATCTACCTATCCCCATCCACTCAACCCATCTATCTATCTATCTATCCCCAGACACCCCCCCCATCTATCCCCAGATACCCCTTCTATCTACCTACCTATCCCCAGACACCCCCCCATCACCCTTTCCAACACTCAACATACTTCTGGCTGACGCAGAGATCAGAAAACACGAGCCGTTTTCTCTCATCCCCTCACCGAACAATTCCCCATTCCCTTATTTAATATTTTCTTTGTTTTCTACGCTTCAATTCTCATTTCCTTTCCATTGTGTCCTTGGCCTTTGTACTTTTCCACACAAAGCAAATGTCCCCAAAGAGCGCCAGAGACCGTGAGACCCAGAACCCGGTTCGGTTTGGTGTCAGTGATCGGATTGTAACACAGTTACACTGGAAATAAATCCCAATCGTCGGCTGGCGCTAAGAGTTATGTATGGGGTGATAATTTAGTGCCTCTGATTCTGAAATCGATTGGGATTAACAGCTGGGATGAAATTTTAAACCTCTTGCAAGAATGCATGGGGTTGTACTCTGAGATGCATTCATGCAATTAACTGGCATATGTTTTTAAAGAAAACAGTATTTTCCTAGGATTAAATATTAAAGGAATTTCAATAATCGAATGGGGTTATTGATCTAATTTGCATAATTTCCTTGGATTAAATGATAAACTTCTGGGGTTAATTTTGAAAGGACCCATGGATTATCTTTAAGAAAACTCTCTTTTCCGAGCATTACCTTGTGGAAGAACTGGAGTAATCTGATGGGATTAACCGAGATATTCCCGGGAATTAATCTCTGATCTTCTGGGCTTAATTTTGAAACACATCTCAACAATTCACTGCAGTTATTTTTAAGGACATTGAAAGAGTTGCCCTGGGATTATTCTTTAATTCAAATTCAATAGTTCGCAGGATTAACGATTACCTTGCAATCACTTTGAGGCTGAAATAAATTGGTATCGTTCACTTGAATTCGGTTTTAAATCCACTGCAGACATTTCCAGGGAGTGACAGATACGTTCTCGCAGTGTCCTCGGGTTAACGTATTGAATCACAATCGTTGGGCTGAGATTAATGTTCACGGACTTTGCAACTAAATCGCTGGGATTCTATTTTTTAAGAAACTGCAATCATTTTTCTGTGATTTTTTTTAAACTGCGACAATTGTTTTGGGATTAGGGTTAAAGAAATCGCAATAATTCTGCAGAGAATCTCAGTTTCATTGCAATACTTGGCTAGTAATTACAAAGAACTGCATTCATTTAACAGGAACCAGACTGTCATCATTTCGTTTAATTAACTATTAAATAATCATTTAATACCATTAACTCTGAAATAAATTGCAACACGCTGCTGACTTTACTCTTAAAGAGACTGAAACAATTCAGCGGGACAAACCCTTAAATAGCTTGCAATGTTTCACCAGGAGTATTACAGACTGGGATTATATTTTAAAGGAACCGCAAAAAGACAGTGGACTTGACTTTTAAATACACTGCAGTAATTTTTAAGGAATACCCAACACATTGTCTTTAGTAGCAGCGGTTAAACTGTAAAGAGTTTATTAGGGTTACTTGAATGTTGAATGAATTTGCTGGAATCATGTTTTAAATTGCAAGAGTTGGCTGGGATTAATATTTAAATATTGCAAGATAGTTAATGGTTAAAGATGGAAGAATGAGCCAGGATTAGCTCCTCAACGTCCTCAATTAATTAGAATCAATTTCTATCATTTCCTCGGATTAATTCTTGGCCGGCGGGGTAAGAATTTGCGAAGGGTGAACAAATGAAGTGCCTCAGTTTGCTCGGATCTGCTGGAAGAAATTGCAATCCTTTAGGGTTGATTTAAATACTTTGCCGGAGTGGCCTAGTAAGAAAGAAATCGCCACCTTTGGATGAGCCCTGTCGTAAGTAAAGCTCAGGAATTAAATGACATGAATTTTGAAATAATTTTCCCAGTTTCGTTCAGAACTTGCAACAGGTTTGAGGGCCTAGCTGTAATCATTAACTGGGATCAATTGTTAATTGTATCATTATTTCCTGGTCTGAGCGGTGAAAATATGACGGTTCCGGACGGCATTAGACGAAAGTAGGTGTGAGATTGACGGAGCCGCTCGCCGAGGAACGGGGCACGTTCATTATTGAATCAGAGGCGGAATTGTTCACCTCACGCCTGGATCGGTCAGGTTAGTTTAGAGCAGCCGTTCTCAACCAGGGGTCCGGGGCCCCCGGGGGGGCTGAGAGCGGGTTTCAGGGCGGCCGCCAAGCAAGGCCAGCCCAGGGCAGAGCACCTGAGCAAATGAAACCAAAGCCTGAGCCATGTGGGGCCCCGGGCAATTGCCCGGCTCGCTACCCCCTAAGGCCGGCCCGGGCCGCCCCCCGCTCGGGTTCACGCTCACCGGCGAGTGGTGCGTTCATCCCGGCACAGCGAGTTAACGGCCCCCGGGCAACGCTGGGTCCCTCCGGCCTGCCGGGTCGGCCCCGTCGCTTGGCACCAGGTGGAGCGGGTGCTCACGAGCCGGATTTAGCTGGGGACGGGCGTGGGGGGTGGCACTGGCTGGGGATAGGTAGGGCGGGGGCAGGGCACTGGATAGGTGGGGATGGATGGGTCGATGCAGCATCTATCTATGTAGCCTTCTGTGCCCACTGATACCCAGCTGGCTATGCCCAGATGTGCCCGGCTGGCTGGTACCTCCACGTGCCCCGTTCTATCTGTCTGGGCTGCGGGTTCACATCCCCCCATCACGGCCTCCCCCTGCACCGGCCCGGATCCCGGCATCGCGCCCCTCCCTGCTCACCTGCAATCAGGGCCAGCGTCCAGAGCAGGGGGCCCGGGGTCATGGCTGCCTGGGTGTGAGGGCAGAGGAACGCGGGTGCAGAGCTGGAGCGACTCGCACCAGGGCGGGGGGGGGTCAGGAAATGAGCTGGGGCGAGATTCACGCCTCCGAGCAGCACCTGTGTAAATCGGCCGGTTCCTGCCGTGCTTTGGGCTTCCGGCCCAAGGGCCAAGGGAGGGGGAGGAGCAGGGCCCGGACTCCTGGGTTCCATCCCTAGCTCTGGCAGGAGAGTGGGGGCTTGTGGTTAGAGCAGGGGTGCTGGGTGCTAGGACTCCTGGGTTCACTCCCAGGGTTTGGGAGGGAAGTGGCGTCTGTTGAGTTAGAGCAGGGGGACTCAGAGCCAGGACTCCTGGGTTCTCTCCCCGACTCTGGGAGCGGAGTGGGGCCTAGTGGTTAGAGCAGGACAGGCTGGGAGCCAGGACTCCTGGGTTCTCTCCCCAGCTCTGGGAGGGGAGTGAGGCCTAGTGGTTAGAGCGGGGGCGGGTGCCAGGAGCCAGGCGTACTGAACACCATTAATTTAGGTCAACAGCTTCTTACATCACCGGGACTTTATTCAGCACCAGGGGCTCGCAGACCCACCAGCCCGCGCCGTGCGCTTTGCACCCGCCTCCATCACTTCGTGAGACTCTCCCATGGCTGCAATCGGCCCCGATCGCGGCCCCGGCCGAGCCCCCCGGGCCAGTGACCGCCTGTTCCACAAGGAACCCACCCTTGATTTAAACCTCACCCCAGGCGGGAGCCTCCCCACGGCCCCGGGGCGACCACCCCCCTGGGTCGTTCCCCTCCGGCCACAAGCGGATGCCTTGTTCCCAGGCTGTCTCTGCCCAGCTCCAGCTCCCGGCCAGGCTGGGGTTCGACGTGAGTGGTTCAGCCCCACGCGGCCGCCCGAGCGCTCAGCCGACCACACACCCAGCCCGGGACCTGTTTCCTGCCCCGCCGCTGGCTGAGGGGGGCTGGAGGCTGGGCTGCGCAAGCGGCTCTCGGGAGGCCGGGGGGGTGGAAAAACTGGGTCACTGGCTCTCACGCCCCGCGGGAGGAAACAGACACCGGCCGCGTCTTCGACTGCCTGAGAAACCACCGGGGCGGCTGTTAACCCACATGCTCCAAGGCAGAGCGCGAGTGCCGGGAACTAGGGGTCAGGAAGGGACAGTGAGTCCAGCGCTGGCCACTGGGTGGATGTCTTGGGTCCTTGTCAGAACCCGCGGGTCAGGAGTGAGGGGCACCGGCAGAGCTGGGGGGCAGGGCTGGGCTGGCAGGGGGCTGCGGGTCGGGAGTGAGGGGCACCGGCAGAGCTGGGGGGGGCAGGGCTGGGCTGGCAGGGGGCTGCGGGTCGGGAGTGAGGGGCACCAGCAGGGCTGTGGGGGGCAGGGCTGGGCTGGCAGGGGGCTGCAGGTCAGGAGTGAGGGGCACCGGCAGGGCTGGGGGGGCCCAGGGCTGGGCTAGCAGGGGGCTGCGGGTCGGGAGTGAGGGGCACCGGCAGGGCTGGGGGGGGCCCAGGGCCGGGCTAGCAGGGGGCTGCAGGTCGGGAGTGAGGGGCACCAGCTCCCTCCCAGCTCTGCCCCGGCTCCTGGAGCAGTTCAGTCCCAGCTCGGGGCGGCTCCACCCCAGACTCAGCATCACAGGGCCGGAGTCGGTGGGGTGGGGGCGGCGGGGGGGGGACACATGGGGGGGCTCCGGCCAGGGGGGATGGAGGCAGCCTAGGGGGGAGCACAGACCCGGGAGCCCCAGAGTGCTGGGGGGGCCGAGGGGGGGGGGTTGCGAGGGGGGTGATACAGCAGGGCGAGGCCGCCCCCTGGTGGCGGATGGTGGAACTGCAGCCCCCTGGTGGGAGGATGGAGAAAGGCAGCGGGGCGGCTTTAGGGGGGTGTCCCTGCCGGGTGTGACTGTGTCCCGCTACTGGGGGGGGGGTCCCTGCTGCCCCCTGCGGGCTGTGCTGTGGGGGGGAGTGGGGGGGGGTACATGGGGGGGGTGGGGCTGGGGGCATGTGGAGGGGGGCAGGTATGGGGTGTGTGTGTGGGGTGGAGGGCGTGTGTGGAGCTGGGGGTGCACATGTGGGGTGGAGGACGTTTAGGGGGTATGTGTGGGGCAGGGACAGGGGGGTATGTGTGGGGCAGGGGCGTTTGTGGGGTGGGTGTGTGTGGAGGGGGCAGGTATGGGGTGTCGGGGGGTACGTGTGTGGGGCGGGGGGTGTCGGGGGGGTATGTATGGGTCGGGGGGTGTGTGGGTCTCCGTCCCCCCCCGGCTCAGCCCCCCTAGCCCTGGAGGCTGCCCCCGATGGCGGCGTACGTGACGATTTCGCCCGCGGGTGCCGGGCGCCAACCCAGCTTCACCCTCAGCTCGGCGTAGCTCAGCTCTGGGGCCGGGGCCTAGGGCAAGACGGACCCGTCAGCCCCCCCCTCCAGACCCGTCAGACCCCCCCACAGACCCCTCCACCCCCCCCGGACCCGTCAGCCCCCCCCAGACCCGTCAGACCCCCCCACAGACCTCTCCACCCCCCCGGACCCATCAGACCCCCCCCACAGACCCGTCTAATCCCCCCACAGACCCCTCAACCCCCCCCGGACCCGTCAGACCCCCCACAGACCCCCTCAGCCCCACCCGGACCCATCAGCCCCCCCACAGACCCGTCAGACCTCACAGACCCCCTCAGCCCCCCCTCCCGGACCCATCAGCCCCCCCGGACCCGTCAGACCCCACCACAGACCTGTCAGACCCCCCACACAGACCCC
Organism: Eretmochelys imbricata; assembly: GCF_965152235.1. NCBI lineage: Eukaryota > Metazoa > Chordata > Testudines > Cheloniidae > Eretmochelys > Eretmochelys imbricata. The sequence continues at coordinate 55,202,279 of NC_135585.1, forward strand.
TCAACCCCCCTCACAGACCCATCAGACCCCCCACAGACCCCTCAACCCACCCCAGACCCAGACCCCAGACCCATCAGACCCCCCCAGACCCGTCAGATCCCCCACTCGGCCCCATCAGCCCCCCACACAGCCCCGTCAGCGCCCCCAGACCTGTCAGACCCCCCCATACAGACCTGTCAGCCCCCCACTACAGACCCCTCAACCTCCCCTCACAGACCCGTCAGCCCCCCCCACAGAGACCTGTCAGCCCCCACACACAGACCCGTCAGCCCCCCACAGCCATCCCCAGCCAGGATTGTCCCCTCAGCTCTTCCCCAGGGTGATCCGCCCCCCACAGCCCTGCCACCCTCCACAGACAGCACCCCCAGCCGGGATCAGCCCCCACATCCCGAGCCACCCCCTAGCCCAGGCTTGTCGTCCCCCACCCCTGCACCTCCGGCAGGGGAGCCTCCGACTCACAGATCCACCCCCCCCCGGATACTGGGCTGCCTGTCCCTGCAGACACCCCTCCATCCATCCCCTCCATCCCTCCCACATCCCATCCCTCCCTCCCTCCAGCCTCCCTCCATCCCCACCCCCCTTCCATCCATCCCTGGGTCTCACTCTGGACTCGGCCCTTGGGGTCCCCCTGCTGCTCACCCCCTTCGCTGCGTTCACTAGGACCTTCGCCCCAAACCCCCCCATGGGGCAGGACCCTGCACCGGGCGTGGGGGAAGGGACCCCGTTCTGTGGGGCCCAGTGGGGTCTCACCTGCACTGGGGCTTCCGTCTGGGGTCCTACTTCTCTCCGGTCTGGGGGGGACATCATTAATGTAATTAATTAACCAGCAGGAGCTATGAATCGCTAGTCAGCAGCCCAGAATCACAGCTCAGCCAGTAGCCAATTAGAACAATCAGTAGCCAATTATAAAGTTCGTTGGCCTAATCAACTCTCAGGAAGAGCCAATAATCAGTTCTTGGCATCAGCATAAATCAGCCGCCAACAACCAGTGACCAGCAGCTACCCAGCGCAGCCAACGCTAGCCAGTAGCCATTCGGCAAGAATCAGTAGCCGGCCAGTAATCGATAATCACTAACACAGCCGGCAGTCTGTGGTCATTAATAGGAGAATGGTGACTGGCAGCCGACAGGGAGACAACAGGGATCAGTAGCCAGGAATTGATAATTAGTGGCCAATAGACAACTATGGGTAGAAGCCAATAAGCAGAAGCCATCAGCCAGTCGTCAATAACCTTTAGACAATAATCAGTAGCCGTTAGTCAATTGCTGGTAGCCAGTAATCTAGTAAGAATCAAGAATCTTTAGCCAGGAACCAGGAGCCAAAACTTAATAATCGGTAGCCAGTGCTCAGCAGATAATAATAAATATTCAGTAGCCAGCAATCAATAATCAGTAGCCAATAATTGATAACCAGGAGCCAATTATCAATCAGTAGCTAGTAATCAATAGCCAATCAGTAGTAATAATTAATAGTGAATAATCAATAACCAGGAGCCAATTGCCAATCAGAAACCCATAATCAGTAACCAATAATCAATAATAAGTAGTCAATAGCAAATCAGTAACTAATAATAGCAAATAATCAATAACCAGGAGCCAATTATCCATCAGTAGCTCATAAGGTCCCTAGTCAGTGGTCAGGGTCAAAGTCAAGGTCCCCGGCTAGGGGTAGGGATGGAGTTTGGGGTCAGGGTTGGGGTCTCTGGTTGGGGGTGGGGTCAGGATCAGGGTCTCTGGTGCGGGGGGTTAGCAGTAGGGTCTGTGGTCGAGGCTTGGGTTTCGGGTCAGGGCTGGGGCTGAGGGTCGGGGGTCTCCGGTTGGGGGCAGCCCCTCCTCAATCTCCCTGTGACACCCTGGCACCTCACTATTCACCACTGTCGTGTAATTAGGATACGTGTTGTACAAAGCGCGCCGTGCGAGGTGTCCTTGTAACAGTCTTGATCTGCTCGACCGGCCGATCTCGTTGGATTGTAAGCGCGACCGTCGGGTGTGACGTTAGGAAGTTTGCTGGTGTGTGTGTGTTACTGAAACACGTCGCAAGCCTGAGAACACCCACAAGCAGCCTTTCGGGTGCGACTGTGAAAAGGCCAGTCAAGGCTAACGGCTCATTGAGAAACCTCTGGGAAACGCTGACGAAAGGGCAGCTGGGAGGCTTTGCAGCTTGTCACAGCAGCTCAGTGCGAGAGGGAGCCCAGGCCGGCGGGTTGGGGGGCTCAGTGGTGCCCCAGTTGCAGGGGGTGCCTGGGGGGGGACTCGTCCCACTCACCTCGTCTCCTCTTGTGGCAGATCAAAATCAGGGCGGCGACTCCGCCAGCAACCCCCACCGCTGTGCCCAAGCCCAAGCTGAGCATGCTCAGTGTTAGGGGGGCCAGTGGGGGGGGGCCTGGCGGGCGGTTGGGGAGAGAAGAAAAGAGGGAATGAGACCAAGCGGCCGGAGAAGGCGGGGAAGCTGGCGCTGACTCCTTCCCTGCGCCTCTCTGCACCCCTCCTTTCTTCTCTCCATTCGTTCCTTTCTCCCTCCCTTCATCCCCTCGCCCTTCCCTTGGTCTCACTTTTCATCCCCTCGTTCACTTTTTCACTCGTTCTTTCATTTGTTCATTACTCAGCCCCTCCTTCTGGCCCGTCTTTCGCGCGCTCCCCAGCCGCGCTTCTGCCTTCGCATCTTTCCCCCTCCCTCCGTCCTTTGCGGTCCACGACGCGCCCCCACGGCCTGTGCTCTGCCCCGACTCCGCCATCAGCCTCGCACTCAAAACCAGCCACTAAGAACAACCCACAAATAACACTAACAGCCCTTTTTCCCCCTTTTCAATCCAGAACCACCCCCCCGCGATCTAGCCACCAGACCCCACTCCCCATCCAGAGCCTGGAGAGAACCCAGGAGTCCTGGCTTCCAGACCCCCCTGCTCTAACCACCAGACCCCACTCCCTTCCCAGAGCTGGGGAGAGAACCCAGGAGTCCTGGCCTGCCCTGGACTCACCCGGTTTCAGCACCTGGAGCCATGTCCCATTCCCCGCCCCCGCTCCCACGGTGGGGATCTTCACCAGGCAGCGGTAGGTCCCGGTGTCGTAGGGTCTCAGGTCCCGCAGCTCCACGTTGGCTCTCCTCTCCCGCAGGAAGCTCCGGTCCCGGGCCCGGCTCACCCGGCCCCTGAACTCCTGGGTCTCGTTGCTCAGCTCCAGCCGGGTGCCCGCCACCTCCTTCACCCAGGTGTAGCTGCCCAGCCTGGGCTTCTGGGTGCTGTTGTAGGTGCAGGGCAGGGTGACGGAGCTGCCCTCGGTGCCCTGCACGGAGCTGGGCTGGGAGACCCACAGGCCCTGTGCCCAGGAACCTGAGGGATCAAAGGCCAAGGGTCAGCAGGACAGAAGACCACATTCCTGTCCCAGAGCTGGGGAGAGAACCCAGGAGTCCTGGCTCCCAGCCCCCCTGCTCTAACCCCCAGACCCACTCCTCTCGCAGAGCTAGGGAGAGAACCCAGGAGTCCTGGCTCCCAACCCACCCCTGCTCTAACCACCAGACCCCACTGCCCTCCCAGAGCCAGGGAGAGAACCCAGGAGTCCTGGCTCCCAACCCACCCCCGCTCTAACCACTATACCACACTCCCCTCCCAGGGCTGGGGAGAGAGCGCCGAGCGTTTGTCCAGGCCTCCCTTGCCCACGGCCAGTGGACAACACTCAGCCATCGTGCCTGGTCTCCTCCCAGCACCCGACTGCACCTAACGACCGCCGGATTGTCTCTGGCCAACGCGTCTTCCAGGAAGGCCTCCAGGTTGGAGTTGGACAATCCACCGCTTCCCTTGGTGGGTCTTTCCAATGGTCCATCCCCCTCACTCTTAAAGACTGGAGCCTTATTTCTAATGGGACTGTGTCTGGCCTTCATTTCCACCTTTGGGCCTTGGGCTGCCCTTCTCCGGTAGGAGAAAGAGCCCTTCGGGGCCGCGTATCATCGCCCTGAGAAGGTCCCTTCTCCATCTTCTGCCGGGTGCGCTGAACGGATGGAGCTTCTTACGTCTCCCACTCTCAGGTCTGTTTCTCCCACCCTCCAACCACTTGTGTGGCTGCCCTCTCTAAGGCCTCCACATCCGAGTCTTGTAGGACAATCCCCAACCTTGAGCTGCAGGGTCCGAGAGCTGCCCAATCCACCACGGCCGTAGGTAAGTTGCTCCGACGGTTAATTACCCCTCAACTGTTCGAAAGTTGAGCCGCGTTCCCCGTCTGAGTTTGTCTGGTGGAGCTCATTCAGCTGCAGTCTGCTGGACGGAGGAGTCCTCGAGTATCAGAAATCTTCTCCCTCCGTCGTCGCCTTTCCTTGGATAAATCCACGTTTAACTCCCGGCTTTGGCCCTTCCGTCATTTACACGTATTCTCCAGATGAAGCGCCCAAGACATTCCAGTGATGTTGTTGCCAATTCTGGCTATTTTATCCCAATATCTGGTGTTTTGCTTCAACTCCTGGCTCTTGGTGTTGGGTGGATATGTAATATGTTTACCAAAAAAACCCCAAAACCGGTTTCTAGCCCTTTGGGTTGTGGAGAAAACCCAGCAAACGCGATTGCGAAAGGGAAAGGCCTGTTTTTTCCCCAACGGAAAATCTTCGACATGAACAGAAAGGCTTTGGCGTGGGCCTCTTTCAGGTTTGCAGCATTCGCAACACGTGTTGGGTTCCTGGCTGAAACCCCTCAAAACTGGGATGAGGATTTAATGTAACGGAAAAGCCTTTTCCCACCGAAAAACTTTTGGACGGAAGTTTTTTATCCACCCTCGCGGCTTGATAATCAAGAGGCAAAGAAAGACAACTCCCAGCGGGATTACTTTTCACAACCGTGATTTTTTTCAAAGCCCGTCTCATGACTCACGGCAGAGCCGGACGTGTGCTTGGACATTGGAATTGGCCACTTAAGAAAACAGGGTGATCAACCAGCTCCGTGGGAGGTATATTCGCTTGCTCACGGCGCCTGCATCCTCTTCAATGTAAGAGCACAACTTGTCCCACAGAATCCAGTGAGCAGCAGCGCCAACCCCAGCCAGGATTTAACCTCCCCCCAAAATCATGAGATTTGCCTAAAATTCCCAAGATTTAGAAAAAAAGACAAAATCTTTGGCTACATCTTTGGCTACCTTTTGCGGGGTCGGAATTCACGGTTTTGAATGTTTCTCCACAATGCAAAATGCTAGGAACTTACTGGGGTTTTTTTAAAAGAAAAACTGACCTTTCCCCGTAGAACTGCAGAAGCCGAGAACACCGAATATCGTCAAAATAAAGCCGTGTCCTGGCAATTTGAGACTAAAGATGGTGATTTCTCTGCGGCCGTGAAATTCTCTGCCGGGGAGAATTGTTTGTTTCTGGCAAGTTGTTTCCATTTCTCATTCAATGACTGTCCTCGTTCAAACGCCAAGAAAACGTGGATTAGATAAAGGTTAAATAATCCAGATTAGATTAAGATTAAGTCAAATAATCCCCATTCAGACCATCACGCAGCCAGGATTCTGCAAACGCGGGCCCAAGGGGTTAACGTTGGACTTGGTACGTCTTTCTCGTGCACATTTTAGGGGAATCATTTGGGGGTTTTTCTCAACTTCTGTTGCTTTTTATTCCCCCCCCCCCAAAAAAAAATCTGGTTTCCAAAATGAAACACGTTGCTCAGAAAAAGGTATTCTCCAGGGACATTTTTCAGCGGACACTGTCGGGGGGTTTTAAAAACTGGGAGGGGGGAATCTTGGGTTTTCATCAAACCCTGTTACAGAATTATTTGGGGTTTTCTGGGCTTTGGAAAGGGGCGAACGATTGGCTGGAAAGGAGATAATACGTAAGCGGCTTTCGGTGATTTTCACTGCTTGGTTGTGTGGGTTGGTTCATCTTTTCCCTGGATGTCTTGAGGAAACATTCTGGGGGTTTTCCACCCAAACGTCAACACCCGAATGCTCCGAGGAGCTCGGCAGCGTCTCCCGGTCACCAAGAGAAGTCGGTCCCGGAACAGCTCTTACCTCACCCGGCGTGTCAGACTTTGAAAAAGTCAAATTTGATTTGGGGAGAGCAAAAAACCCCCCAAAATTGAGATGAAAACCAGAAAAATGGAAGGGTTTTTGTATCTTTCCGCCTGGATCCACGTTTCAGTGCAGCCGTGGCTGGCGGCCGCCTCGGGACCCGCTTGGGGTGTCAAGGGGGGGTAGAGCGCCCGGGGGGGATCACATCGGATCAGGGAGGGCGAATTCCCTCCGGATGGGGCTGTGGCGAGAACATAGCCGGGATGATGCCGCCGGGCCTGGGGTCCAGGTTCAAACGGGCTACGGGGGCGGTTGGCTGGGGCACGGCTGGACCCCCCGGGTGGAGGGGGGTCGGGGGAGGGATGGACAGAATGTGGAAGGGGGGGCATGAAGCAATAACCCAGGAGGGGATCAGGGGACTTCCCCGCACCCAGGGGGGCGCCGAGGTGGGACCCCCATTCCGGGGGGAGGCCGATCTGCGGGAAGGGACGATTGTGCCCCTGGGTCCATCCCCGGCTGCAGGACCCCTGGGGTGGGGGGCAGGAGGGGCAGGGTCCACCTTACCGGAGCAGCTGAGCAGGCAAAGGCAAAGCCGGGGCAGAGCCATGGGTCCGGGTGGCTGCAGGGGTCACGGAGTGAGACCCCAAACCCGTGGGGCAACAGGATCCAGGCAGCCCCCACCGGACGTGAGTCACAGAAACCAGAGCGAGCGGGGCCCAGACAGCGACGCCTACGCTGGGCCGGAAACCTCCCTCCCCGGCCCCCCGCCAGGCCCCTCTGCCCCTGGCCCTGCCAGTGCCCCTCACTCCCGACCCACAGCCCCTTTCCTGCCCAGCCCAGCCCTGCCCCCCAGCCCTGCCGGTGCCCCTCACTCCCGACCCACAGCCCCCTGCTTGCCTAGCCCTGCCCCCCCCCAGCCCTGCCGGTGCCCCTCATTCCCGACCCACAGCCCCCTGCCAGCCCAGCCCTGCCCCCCCCAGCCCTGCCAGTGCCCCTCACTCCCGACCCGCAGCCCCCTGCTAGCCCAGCCCTGCCCCCCCCAGCCCTGCCGGTGCCCCTCACTCCCGACCCACAGCCCCCTGCCAGCCCAGCCCTGCCCCCCCCAGCCCTGCCAGTGCCCCTCACTCCCGACCCACAGCCCCCTGCTTGCCTAGCCCTGCCCCCCCCCAGCCCTGCCGGTGCCCCTCATTCCCGACCCGCAGCCCCCTGTCAGCCCAGCCCTGCCCCCCAGCCCTGCCGGTGCCCCTCACTCCCGACCCCCAGCCCCCCGGGCTCTGCACCTGAGCTGTCTCTGTGGTTCACACACTCGCCGAGGTATCGAGCGTCTGGCACCAGACAGGGCCGGGGTCAGCAGCCCGGCGCAGAGATGCTGGGGGGGGGGACGCAGGGCCTCTCGCTGTGTTGCAGGTCGGGGCCGGGGGCCGACAGGGCCCCTGTGGGCTCCAGGCTGACGTACAAACCCACTGGGCTGAGCACGGGCGGCCGCGAGGCATTTCCTCTGCAACCCCAACCCCCGGCTCCCAGCTGCCCAGGTCTGCAGCCTCGGCCGGCACCCAGGGGCTGCGGGGTCGGGAGTGAGGGGCACCGGCAGGGCTGGGGGGGCAGGGCTGGGCTGGCAGGGGGCTGCTGGTCAGGAGTGAGGGGCACCGGCAGGGCTGGGGGGCAGGGCTGGGCTGAGCTAGCAGGGGGCTGCGGGTCGGGAGTGAGGGGCACCGGCAGGGCTGGGGGGGGCCCAGGGCTGGGCTGGCAGGGGGCTGCTGGTCAGGAGTGTGAGGGGCACCGGCAGGGCTGGGGGGCAGGGCTGGGCTGAGCTAGCAGGGGGCTGCAGGTCGGGAGTGAGGGGCACCGGCAGAGCTGGGGGGGGCCCAGGGCTGGGCTGGCAGGGGGCTGCGGGTCAGGAGTGAGGGGCACCGGGAGATGGGGGGGGGTCTCCCCGCATTAGACTCATTTCTGGGCCCCAGGACTTTGTTCCACTTGAACCGAGTTGCTCCAGGAAGCCTCAAAAATCAAAATATTTCAACGGGGCAAAAGTCAGAAATCACACGCTTGGGTCAGGGAGGGGCATCGGGCTCAAACCCCAGGCCCTGTGTCCCATCCCCACCGACCCACCAGGACTCCTGGGTTCTTTCTCCTGCTCTGGGAGGGGAGTGGTGTCTAGTGGTTAGAGCTGGGTGTGGGGGGAGGCGAGTCAGGGCGCCTCGTGCCTCAGTTTACCCCTTTTGGCGTGATTTCTGGGTGCCTGGCAGGAGGCAGGGGGCTTTGCCAGGAGGAAGTGGAGGTGTCCTGGCTTCCAGCTCCCACTCCCCCCAGCACTGGGGACAGAACCCAGGAGTCCTGGCTCCCAGCACGCCCTGCACTGACCCCACTTGACCCCAGTCCCCTCCCAGAGCTGGGGACAGAACCCAGGAGTCCTGGCTCCCAGCACCCCCCCCCCTCCAGACTTTGTCTCTTGCAGCCGATGGGAGACCATCCAGGGAATCGATGGTGGAGATTTTCCACCTGGACGACAGCAGCTCCCACTTCCACTGCGAGGAGATCGCCAAAGGTAGGGGGTGCCGGGGGTGGGGGGCTGGGGGGATCGGCGGGCACTGGGGTACAGGGCTGGGGGGATTTGGGGGGTGCTGGGGGGGTTCCGGGGGGCTCTTCACTTCAGCGAGCTGGGCAGGGGCTGGGGGGGCCAGGCGTAAAGGCTGCAGGAACCGGGTGGGGGCTTCAGGAGGGGGGTACAGGCTGCGGGGGGGACTCGGGGGGCTCAGGGGGGCACCAGGCTGCAGGATCCAGTGGGAGACTCGGGGGGGTACAGGCTGCAGGCAGGAGGATGGGTGGGGCCCAGCGCGGGCAGGGCCTCGTGTGTGACTATCAGTGGGTAACGGGCCCGGTGCCCCTCACTCCCGACCCACAGCCCCCTGGGCTCCCCTCCACCACTCTGCCGGTGCCCCTCACTCCCAACCCGCAGCCCCCTGCTAGCCCAGCCCTGCCCCCCCGCCCCCAGCCCTGCCGGTGCCCCTCACTCCCGACCCGCAGCCCCTGCTTATCCATCCAGTCTCTGTGGCCCAGCGCAGCTGGTCGTGCTGGTCAGCGATGAGAACGGAAACACAGACGCCTTCCCCGTGGCCTATTGGACACCCGGCCCCACCGCCTCACGGTAACCCCCCAACCCCCACGGGCCTAGCCATGAGCGGGGTTGGGGACCGGACGCCTGGGTTCTCTCCCCAGCTCTGGGAGGGGAGTGGGGTCTAGGGTGAGAGCCGGGGGTCTCAGAGCCCGGACTCCTGGGTTTTCATCCTTATTGCGACTCTCTTTCTCCCCACAGGTGAGGGGGGGTCCTGTGCTCACCCCATGGCTCAGCAGGGGAAGGGAACGGCCAGTTCCCGCCGAGCGACCCAAATGGTCCCCTGTAAACAGCGCCGACGCGGCAAAGGGTCTCTGGGGGCTTTAAGCTTTCAATAAACGCAGACGCCCTGGAGGTAGAAATGTCTCGCTGAACATTTCATCACCACGGAGCCGCGACGGGCTGGGTGGGGACCCCTCGCCCGGCGCTGGGACGCAGCCCCTCTGCGGGGGGGCGCCAGGGGGCAGGTTATAGGGGGATCCCTTGCTAAGCACCTAGCCACAGCCCCGCTCTGGGGTGGAACAGAGGCTGGTTACCCGGGGACCCCTTGCCCGGCGCTCAGATGCAGCTGGCTCTGGGGTGGGGGGGCTGGGGAACCACCAAACAGAACAAAATGTCTGGGACAAGACTGGGGTCTCTGGGCTGGCACCGGCTGGCAGGAGAGAGCGCCCCCTGCTGCCCCCATGCCGCCCTGGCCCCCCCAGCTTGGTGACACCCCCCGGAGTCAACGGTTCCTTGAGGCGGTAGAAGGGGAAGTGGCCAGTCTTTATAAAGGCCAGGCCCCAGCTGCGGAAGGGGGAAGTGGTCTCAAGGCGTCGGCCCAGACTCCGGGGTCCAGCGTGGGAGGCAGAGACCGGAGCAGCCATGAGCTCCCAGCAGAATCTACAAGGTACCGTCCCAGTCTCCTGCTCCAAACTCCCCCGGACGCCTGGGTCCCGTTCCCCATCCCATCCCAATCACCCCCACATTCCACCCTGGACGCCTGGGTCCCATTTCCCATGCTGACCTCCCTCCCTTCACCTCCTCGGACTCCTGGGTCCCCTTCTCCTGCTCCAAACTCCCCAGACGCCTGGGTCCCATTTCCCTTCCTGACCTCCCTCCCCCCACCTCCTCGGACTCCTGGGTCCCCTTCTCCTGCTCCAAACTCCCCAGACGCCTGGGTCCCATTTCCCTTCCTGACCTCCCTCCCCCCACCTCCTCAGACTCCTGGGTCCCCTTCTCCTGCTCCCCGCCTCCCCGGACGCCTGGGTCCCATTCACTATCCTCCCCATTCTCTACAGGATGGGAGCATCGCAGGGTCCCCTGGGAATGAGCACACTCCCGGACGCCTGGGTCCCATTCCCTCTCTGCACTGGGGCTGGGAGCACTGCGGGGTCCCCCAGATACGTGGGCAGGTGGGGGGAGGGGTGTTTCTCTCCGCTCACATCCCCCGGACTCAGGATCGTTCTGTCAGTTCCTCCTGCCGGGTGGGGAAAGGCAGCAAAAGCAAAACTATCTCAGAGTAACCCCAGAAAGGGGAAACAAGCCAGGCCTGAGAAAGAGGAAACCCAGAGCCTGAAAGGGGGGCTGCGGGTGGGGAGTGAGGGGCACCGGCAGAGCGGGGGGATCCAGGGGGCTGCGGGTCGGGAGTGAGGGGCACCGGCAGAGCGGGGGGATCCAGGGGGGCTGCGGGTCGGGAGTGAGGGGCACCGGCAGGGCTGGGGGAACCAGGGGGCTGCGGGTCGGGAGTGAGGGGCACCATTAACCCTTTGTTCCCCCCACGCCAGGGGGGAAGGCCTTCGGGGAGCTGAAGGCCCAGCAGGAGAAGGTTCTGGACTCTCTCAATAAGGTAGACGCTCCCCCCCGGGGGTCTGTGGGGGGGGCCCCAGGGACGGGGGAGGGGAATGGGCCCCCCCAGCCCATGTGTGTCAGACCCTGGATCACCCCCCCGCTTGCCGGACCCAGGGGGTGGAGCTACGCCGTGGCAGCTTGTGATGTCATCATGGGGAGGGCAGTGATGTCGGGGGGGCGGGGATGTTCCGAGGCTCCGGGGTCACTCACTGTGGGCTGTGATGTCATGTCCTGAGCCCGGCAGCGGCTGGGATGTTGCCCCCCCAAGTCATGGTGTCGCCCCCAGTGCGCGATGATGTCACGCTCGGCACCCTGTAATGTCCTACACGGAGGGCTGTGATGTCATCAGACTGTGAGGACTTCTTGTGACATCACACGCCAGTCACTATGAGGTGTCAGGGTTGTGAGGTCATAAGCCAGGGATGATGTCAGCGGGGTCTGATGTCACACACAGATTCCTGTTATGTCACACTCAGACTGCTATGATGTCAGAGGGGGTGCGAGGTCACCTGCGGAAAGTGGTGATGTCATGTGCAGGGCACTGATACCACCCACTGAGGTCCTCTGACCCCCCCCAGGCCACTACCCACCACCACGGGGCTGCCCTCCCAGCCCCGCCGCCAACCCAGCCCCCTCTCTCAGCCCCCAGCGCTGCCCCCAACCCAGCCCCCCCGTCCCCAACCCAGCCCCCTCTCTCAGCCCCCAGCCCTGCCCCCAACCCAGCCCCCCCCGTCCCCAACCCAGCCCCCTCTCTCAGCCCCCAGCCCTGCCCCCAACCCAGCCCCCCCCGTCCCCAACCCAGCCCCCTCTCTCTGCCCCCAGGAATTCCTGGACGACCCCAAATACAGCACAGACGAAGACCTGCCGGAGAAGCTGGAGGCCTTCAAGAGTGAGCGACACCCGAGGGACGGATGGGGGCTCATTTGGGGTGGGGCCCAACTCGCCTGAGGGCTGAGGGGGAGACCAGGGGTCCTAGGCCCCCTGGGGATGGGGGGCAGCTGGTACCTGGGGGCTGGTGCTGGGGGCCTCTGTCTAATCCTCTTGTCCGTCCGTCCGTCCTGCAGAGAAATACATGGAGTTCGACCTCAATGGGAACGGGGACATCGGTGAGTTCCCGCGTGCGAGCGTGGGCGTGCGAGCGTGGGCGTGCGAGCGTGGGCGTGCCCCCGCTGGCCCCCCTGACCTCTGCTCCCCCCAGACATCATGGCTCTGAAGCGGATGCTGGAAAAGCTGGGGGGCGGCCAAGACCCACCTGGAGCTGAAGAAAATGATCACGGAGGTGACGGGCGGCCTGGGCGAGACCATCGGGTACCGGGACTTCGTCCACATGATGCTGGGCAAGCGCTCGGCCATCTTCAAACTGTGAGCACCCCTCCCTCCCGACCCCCAGCCCCTCCGCCCCCCGGCCCGGCCGGCGCCCCTCCCTCCCGACCCCCGGCCCCTCCGCCCCCCGGCCCGGCCGGCGCCCCTCCCTCCCACCCCCCCGGCCCCTCCGCCCCCCCGGCCCGGCCGGCGCCCCTCCCTCCCGACCCCCCGGCCCCTCCGCCCCCAGGCCCGGCCGGCGCCCCTCCCTCCCGACCCCCAGCCCCTCCGCCCCCCCGGCCCGGCCGGCGCCCCTCCCTCCCGCCCCCCCGGCCCCTCCGCCCCCCGGCCCGGCCGGCGCCCCTCCCTCCCCGACCCCCCGGCCCCTCCGCCCCCTGGCCCGGCCGGCGCCCCTCCCTCCCGACCCCCCGGCCCCTCCGCCCCCCAGCCCGGCCGGCACCCCTCCCTCCCGACCCCCGGCCCCTCCGCCCCCTGGCCCGGCCGGCGCCCCTCCCTCCCGCCCCCCGGCCCCTCCGCCCCCCGGCCCGGCCGGCGCCCCTCCCTCCCGACCCGCAGCACCTGGGTCGCCCCCCATCCCCCAAGTTCACCCCCCGCTGTCAATCACCCCGTCTCCGTCCCCCCCGCAGGATCCTGATGTACGAAGACAAAGCCAAGGAGAAAGAGGAGAAGCCGGCCGGACCCCCCGCCAAGAGGGCCATCGCTGACCTCCCCTAGCTGCCCCCAGCGCACCCCTCCGGGGGCTGTCGTGGGGCCCCGGGCAGGGAGCGTCTCCGCCCCTGCTCTGGGGTTCCCATGGTTCATGTCGCTGCTAGAAACCAAGCCACTAACAATGTCTGCAGGGGGCCTGGGGGGCAGCACCCAGGCTGGGGGGGCAGGGTGGGGGGAGGCTGGTTTCACAGGGGGGTCCTGGGGGGCAGAGCTGAGCCCCCCTCAGTTCACCTCAACATGACCCCTGGGCTGAGGGTCGTGACCTCTCCCCTCCCCCCCGCCCTCTTTGGCCCTAGCTCTCAGATCCTGCAAAGGATTCTGGGATTGTTAGACCATGTCACACCCCCCCGCACCCGCACGACATATGCTAAGCCTGCAAAGGATTCTGGGATTGCCCCTCCCCCTACGCCAGACTCACGCCAGCCCCACAAAGGATTCTGGGCCAGCCAAGGCAGGGGAGGTTAAAGGTCGAGAGCCCCTTGGCACTCATGGGGTCGGCGTGAGGGGTGAAAGGTCGGAGGTCACAGAGGGTGACCCATAGGTGCGGCATTGTCAATAAAGGCCTCTTAATAACCCTGCTGTTGCCTGGTGGTTTCTATGGGGGGGGGATGTGATGTCAGCCCCAGCCAATCAGGAGCCTCCAGGCAGGCGCGATGGGGATAGAAGTTTCTGATTGGCCAGGAAGTGGGTAGGTTGGGCTTTTCTGCCCAGGTGGAATGATCCATTAGCAGCGGAGGGAGGGAAAGTGGGGGTGACTCCCAGTGGAATGGCCCATTCTAGCTGGGGGGAGGTGGGATGGAATGTGCCATTGCAGAAGGGCGGGAGGTGTCTCCTGATGGAAAGGTCCATTATAGAATCGTAGGATGAGAAGGGACCTCACGAGGTCCCTAGTCCCGTCCCCTGCACTCGTGGCAGGACTCAGTATTATCTAGACCAGGGGACGGCAAACCGGCACCACGTCCCTGCGGCCCCAGAGGGGGTGGGGGGGTGGGGGCAGAGGGCTCCGTGCGCTGCCCTCGCCTGCAGACACCGCCCCCCGCAGCTACCATTGGCTGGGGACAGGAACCTGCAGCCAATGGGAGCTTGAGGGGTGGTACCCACAGGCAAGGGCAGCGCTGCCGGACATGCTGGCCACTTCCAGGAGCGGCACGGGGCCAGGGCAGGCAGGGAGCCTGCCTTAGCCCCACAGTGCGCCACTGCCTCCCGGAGCCGCTCGAGGTAAGCTGTGCTGGGCCGGAGCCTGCACCCCAAACCCCTCCTGCACCCCAACCCTCTGCCACACACCCTCCTGCACCCCGCACCCATGCCCTGAGTCCCCTCCCGCACCCTTCCTGCACCCCAACACCCTGCCCTGAGCCCCTTCCTGCACCCCACCCCTGCACCCCAACCCACTGCTCCAGCCCTACATTCATGGCCCTGCATGCACTTTCCCTACCCAGATGTGGCCCTCGGCTCAAAAGTTTGCCCACCCCTGATCTAGACCACCTCTGACAGGGGTTTGTCCAACCTGCTCTTAAAAATCCCCAGTGACGGAGATTCCACCACCCCTTGGGCAATTTATTCCAGGGCTTCACCACCCGGACAGCCAGGGAGCGTTTCCCAACGTCCAACCGAAACCGCCCTGGCTGCAGTTTAAGCCCAGTGCTTCTTGGCCTGTCCTCAGAGGTTAACGAGAACAATTTACCTCCCTCCTCCTCCTAACAACCTTTACCTACTTGGAAACCGTTCTCATCTCATCTCCTCGCCAGACTAAACAAACCCAGGTTCTCAATCTTCCCTCCTAGCTCAAGTTTTCTAGACCTTTCATCATTTTGTTGCTCTTCTCTGGACTCTCTCCAATCTGTCCACGTCCTTCCTGAAATGTGGCGCCCAGAACCCGACACAAAACTCCAGCGGAGGCCTGATCAGCGCGGAGCAGAGCAGGAGAATTACTTCTCGTGTCTCGCTTACAACACTCCTGCTACTCCAGCCCAGAAGGATGTTTGCTCTTTTTGCGACAGCGTTACACTGTTGACCCATATTTGGCTCTTGCTCCACTCTGACCCCCAGGTCCCTTTCCGCAGGACTCCTTCCTAGACCGTCATTTCCTATTGTGCGTGTGCAACTGATTGATCCTTCCTAAGGGGAGGACTTTGCATTTGTCCTTATTGAATTTCGTCCTATTTACTTCAGACCGTTCCTCCAGTTTGTCCAGATCATTTTGAATTTTAATCCTACCCTCCAAAGCACTCGCAACCCTTCCCAGCTTGGTATCTTCTGCAAATTTTATCAGTGTCCTCTGTATGCCGTTATCTAAATCATCGATGAAGATACTGAACAGAACCAGGCCCAGAACTGATCCCTGCAGGACCCCACTCGTTCTGCCCTTCCAGCCTGACTGTGAACCACTGATAACGACTCTCTGGGGACGATTTTCCAACCAGTTTTGCACCCACCTTATGGTAGCTCCATCCAGGTTGTATTTCCCTAGTTTGTTTATGAGAAGGTCATGTGAGACAGGATCAAAAGCTTTATACTAAAGTCCAGTTATACCACATCTACCACTTCCCCCTGTCCGCAAGGCTTGTCACCCTGTCAAAGAAAGCTGTCCGGTTGGTTTGACAACCTTTGTTCTTGACAAACCCAGGCTGACTGTTACTTATCACCTCATTATCTTCTAGGTGTTTGCAAACTGATTGCTTAATGATTTGCTCCATTATCTTTCCGGGTACAGACATTAAACTGACTGGTCTGTAATTCCCCGGGTTGTCCTTATTTTCCTTTTTAGAGATGGGCACTAGATTTGCCCTTTCCCAGTCTTTTGGAATCTCTCCCGTCTTCTGGGACTTTTCAAAGGGAATCGCTAACGGCTCCGATATCTCCTCAGTCAGCTCCTGGAGTATTCTGGGATGTATTTCATCGGGCCCTGGTGACTTGAAGACCTCTAACTTGTCCAAGTAATTTTTCACTTGTTCTTTCCCTATTTTAGACTCCGATCCTTCCTCCTTTTCACTGGCATTCACTACGTTAGACTTCCCATCGCCACCAACTTTCTTGGTGAAAACCGAAACACAGCAGTCGTTAAGCATCTCTGCCACTTCCACATTTTCTGTTATTGTCTTTCCCCCCTCATTGAGTAACAGGCCTACCCTGCCCTGGGTCTTCCTCTTGCTTCTAATGTATTTGTAGAATGTTTTCTTGTTTCCTTTTATGTCCCTAATTAGTTTGATCTCGTTTTGTGCCTTGGCCTTTCTAATTTTGTCCCTACAGACTTGTGTTATTTGTTTATATTCCTCCTTTGTAATTTGACTTAATTTCACTTTTTGTAGGACCCTTTTTGAGTTTTAGATCACTGAAGATCTGGTGAAGCCAGGGTGGTCTCTGGTCATCCTTCCTGTCTTTCCTACGCAGGGGGATAGTTTCCTCTTGTGCCCTTAATAATGTCTCTTTGAAAAACTGCCAACCGTCTTCAATTGTTTTCCCCTTTAGACTTGCTTCCCAGGGGATCTGACCTACCAACTCCCTGAGTTTGCTGAAGTCTGCCTTCTGGAAATCCATTGTCTGTATTGTGCTGTTCTCCCGCCTACCATTCCCTAGAATCGTGAACTGGACCATTCGCGATCACTTTCACCCCAGCTGCCTGCCAGGTTCCAGGGGTATAGACCATCCCATTAGAGAAAGGATGGGGGTGGCGTGAATTATAGGGGGTATTGGAATGTTCCATTATAGCAGGGATGGGGGTGTTGGAATGGTCCATTATAGGTGGAACATTTCATTTTGGAGAGGATGGGGGTGTCTCCTGGTGGAAGGGTCTATGATAGCAGGGGGTTGGGGTAAAAAGGCTCTTTATCTCTGGGGGGGGCTAGTTCCTGATGGGATAACCCATTCTAGTTGATGAGGGAGAGTGGCACAGTCCATTTAATGGGGAGGTGGTGTCTCCTGGTGGAAGGGCCCATTAGAGCAACCCGGGGAGGGTGCCACAGCGAGGAACTGCCTATTATAGCAGGTGGAAGTGGAACATCCCATTATTATATGGAGCAGGGAGTCTCCCAGTGGAATGGTCCATTGTATTTGTAAGTAAATGTGGTTGGAACTTCTCACTGTAATGGGGAGATGGCTCCAGGTGGAATGGTTCATTATAGCCAGTGAGATTGGAACATCCCATTATAATAACAAGGGGGCGTGTCATGGTGGATCTACAATACATCCACCCCGCTCAGCCTTCCCCTCCCTGGATTCTCCACCCTGCACCCTGGTTCAATGGAATATGCCCTAATAAACCTCCTCCTTTTCCAGAAGACCCTCCTCTTGGGAATAAATTATGCAAATGTCACTGCCCCTCTCTGAAATGTACCTATTTGCATAAATTATGCAAACAAAGATTTACATAATTTGCCTGAGGGAGCCTCCCCCATAATTACATAAATTATGCAGATAGGAAAAACTGTTAATGGCCCCCTCTGATTTTTCAAAACCCCCATGCTAATTACAGGCCCGCCGCCACCGGCATTGCGTTCTAGTCAGTCCCCCTCCTCCTGCTGAAGAAATGGTTCAAATGAACTGATTTTATTATGCTAGAAGCCTCGCCCCTTATGCAGATGAGGACATTAAACTACCTCAGTGGCATTACATCACAAGCCAGGATTTATGCCTATTAGAAGGCTCTCCAGGTATTAGCCCAGAAGTCTCTTATCTTTTGCATACACTATGCTAATGGCCAAAGATCTCCCTATGCCACTAGTTCATTACATCTCTGTTTATGCAAAGGAACAGACCCTCTGAATAATCCAGTTTTAGCATATTTTGCACTTTATGTAAATGAAGATAACCTCTAAATAACCCTGGTTAATTACAATTACACTATTAGCCTAGGCTACCTTGTATAAGTTAAGCAAATGAACAGAAGCCCTTAAGCACACGTCGTTTTACGTTATCAATGGCCACTCTCTTATTGCATAAATTATACAAATATAAAAGAGCTTAATTTGAAACCAGGAACCTCCTTTGCTTCGCAGATATTATGCAAATGAGAGACAAACCCACGACACTTCTGCTGGACCACAAACCTCTCCTCTTTTGCATAAATTGTGCAAAACACAAAGCATCCGCCCCCTCCAAAAGCTCCGCCCTTTTGAATAAATTATGCAAATCACAAAAATACCCCCTAAAGGCCACTCACTATTCCATCCTGCAAGATTTCCCACCTCTTCTCATAAATTATGCAAATTATCAGTCCTGCGCAAACGCTCTGCCCCTGGGAAGCCCCGCCCCGTCCTGATTGACCTTTCTCCGCCCCTCCCAGCCTCTAGCCCCGCCCTTACGCAGCGTGGGGGCGTGGCCTCCCCTGCGCCGCCGGGGTCTGGGACCCGGATGGCCGTTTAGTCGGTGCCTAGACGCCGAGGCTCCCACATCGGGCCCTGGAAAAAAATAATAAAACAAGGGGGGGGGGACCCGCCGTAATCCGCATCCATCCTCCGCCTGGCGACCCCATCCGCTCTCGGGAAGCCCGTATCTGGATAGAGCGGACCGAGCCCGATCCGAAGAGGTGGGTATCGACCCGGTTCCGACCCGCTGGGCTCGGCGCTCAGCCCCTATAAAGGAGGCGGGGGAGGAGACGGATCGGCTTGAGCCGGTAGAACGTTCAGGCCTCCGCCATCTTGTTCCCAGCCCTCTCCTTCTCCGTAACCCCCCATCTTCATCCACATCCATCCGCCCCTCGGGGGCCCCCATCCTCCCCCCTGGACCCCCTCATTCCCGCCCAAATCGCTCCCCCTGCCACCTCTAGGGGGCATTTGCCCCTTGGGGGGGCGTCTGGGGTCACTAACCCCCCCAATTCAGAGCCTCAGAGCGGAGGGTTCAAGTGACTGTTGGGGGGGTAGCCCCCACATTCCCCAAAACTTGTCCCCCATGGGCTCAGTGAGGGGTCACCATGAGGGGTACGCAGTGGTGGGGGGGCTGGATCCCTCTTGGACCCCCATTTGGCCCTAGAATTTCAAAGCCACTGAAGCTACCCCACAACTTTAAAGGGGGCTGAGGGGTTAATGGGGTTTTTGGGGTGAGGGGTTTCGGGGGGGGCTGGGCAGGTGGGGAGAGACAGGGTGAAGGCTGCTGTCACCCTCCCCCCCCCCCCCCATCGCTGTCAGTTTTGCCCCCAAGATTCAACCCACTGGACAAATCCGGCCTGCTGTTTGTGGGGTCCTGACACACTTTTAGGAGCGGTCTTGGGGTACCAGAGAAATCTGGGGTCCATGTTGATGCGTGGGCAAGGGGTGAATCTCATTGTTCTTTCTTTATTTCCCTGGCACCCTAAAAAAAAAATCAACCCCACCAAACATTTCAACCCTCATTTTGGGTGGGCTTTTAATGCTACTATTGGGGTGAGTGTGAAATTTGGGGTGCACATCCCTGCCAGAGCAGGGCTGCATCTGATTGAACCCGCTGCTTTGGTTTTTTCCCAGTGGTACCCTAACAAAAAAAATCGAAACCACTGTAAAACCCTCATCTGTATTTCTGGGGTGGAATATGTTCCTCTGTTGGGGTATTGTTGAAATTTGGGGGGGTAAATCAGCGCTAATTAAATCCCTTTTCATTCTTTCTGTAGCACCCTAAAATATTTGTTACTGACAAAACCTAGCCCACTTTTGTGGGGGGTACTAAGAAATGATGATGGAAATAATGGGCGGTCATTGAAATGTGGGATGTATGCTGGTGGTAGAACAGGGGTGCCATTTAATGTCTCTCTTTCCCTCCTATTTAAAGCGGCACCCTGAATTCATCTGAAAAACCCCATCCATGCTACTGAGATGGTACTGTAATTTGGGGTGCATGCCTACTGGTCTCGTGTAAACCTCCTTTTCAACCACACCTGAGAAAAATCTTAAACCGCTGTAAAAAACAAAAGCACCCCCCTCCCCCAATTTTTGGGGTAATAGACAACTTTCCTCATTGTGGGGTACTGGTTTAGGGCACAGCCGGGGGGGGGTGGATCGAAATGACCCCCAATCCTTTCTCGGCCGCACCCTCGTATTTTTTAATTGGTGGGGGGGAAACCCAGTCCCCCATTTTCAGGCTGCTGGAAATCGGGGTGTTGCTGAAATCTGGGATAGGGGAAGGTGATTGTGAAGCAGGAGGTAGCTTTTCCTAATATTCCCCACCCTAAAAATAGTCCATTGCAATAGAAGGCATAAATATGGGGTGCTTGTAGTAGAATAGGGGGTGAATTAGCCCGTACGTTGATACCACCCTAAAAAAAGACCATTGGCAATTTAAATGATTTCATGGTGGTGTAGAGATTTGGGGGTGTATTTTGATGGTGTTGTGTAGCATTACCCCTCTTTCCTCTGTCCTGACACACCTGTTAGTCCCTCCTTTAAAATGATATTGGGGTGATTCACATTTGGGGTGTGTGACGGGATGAAGGAAGGTCTGTGTATTCCCCCCCCTCCCCGCGAAATAAGCCCCAATAAGAAAAAAAAAAAATCCACATGGGTGTTTATTTGGGGTGGGGGGGTGCTGCCATTTTGGGGTGGTCCATTTGAACTCTACCCTATATTTCAGCACTGCCCTACACCTGCCAGCTGAAGGCATCAATCACAGATTCATTATCAGTCTGTGATTAGGGTGGGAATCAGTGGGTCTCTGTTGGTTTGGGGGACTGAATTCTTCTTTTCTTTCTCACCCCGTAATTATCCTTGTCTCATAAAGACTGTTTAGGGCTATTATAATTGAATTTGAGGAGGTATGTACGTGGTGGAATGGAAATTTTACCCCACCCTTTCTTAATGCCAACTCAGGCTTCAGCAGCTAAATTATTTATATTCAGTCATTATCTGATGGTTTTTTTATTATTATTTTTTAAATTAAATTAAAGTGAAATTTGGGGTGTGGAGCGGATGCGGTCTTGTTTTTTTTAATCTAGGAAAGAAGTAAAATAAGAGATCTGTGTGAATTACTAATAAATATCCATTTAGATGTACAAACTCATTACATTTTGGGGTTGTAGAGTTGGTAATTGGTCCCGTATTTAAATAAAAATGAGAGACTAGAATAAAGAATGCATATCGTGCTGTGTATACTGTAGGACTAATAACATAGATTGAATTGAAATTACTGACCGTTATGTGGGCATTTAAAAGATGGGAGAGCGAAGGGGGAAGAATGGGGTTGGTATCCCTCGTTATTTTATTTTTGTTAATGTGGGTGTGCATAGTTGGTGCAAATTATTACCGTATTGTGTGTCATCTGTCTCCTGAAGATCTGGGGAGCTGGGACAGAACCGAAGAATAAGCAGGCTTAGTTAGGGTTACAAGAAAATGAGGAATGGGGCGGAAAGGAATCAGCTAAAGTAATGGGTGGGGTCTTCTGATTTGCATGGTCAGGACAATGTCGACATTGGTGGGGTGTCTTTGACATCTAATGATGAATTTAGTAGTCAATCCGTATCTGTGTGTCATGGCGACTCTCGGATTAAGGCTGGGGGTCTCTTACCTGGAATTTATGATACAAAAACGTTCATTAATTCAGTAACTGTAAAGATTTTAAGACACCTCCCCAGGGGTATGCCAGTGGCACCCTACTAAAGACAATGCTAAATTAATAAACCATTCTAAATGAACAGACATTATAATGAATTAACGTCCAGCTAGAGCCGTATTTGGGTACTGAAATCAGGGACCACTCTGATTATGCTGATGAATGCCAAATCTGAATGGTTTATTAATTCCATCTGCAGCGATATTCAGGATAACCTGCTCTCTGTACACTTATTGTTACCCAATGCACCAGTACGTTTTGCTGTGTTGTGAATGGATCCCCTTTTTGTGGGGGTGATGCTAAAATTATACCTAGGGGAATCTTTATTTTCGTCTCCCTTCAGTACTCCTGATGGAGCATCTGTAATGTAGCCAAATTTATACGTTTCGTGGTGGGGAACTAAATGTATACCATCGCCACAAAGAGACCAGAGGAAGAATTCAGGTTTATGTGTAATGTCTTTTTATCAGGATGGCGCTAAAAGTAGGGCCAGGAGAGATTGTTAAACCTTCCCTTTAATTACTAGGTAAATAATCCACAAATATTAGCACGCATCGTATCTCTTAGAGAGGCCCCAAAATTACACTTACTCTAAAGCTTCATATACTGTTTGAGGGGCAGCCGATGTTACATGTGACTGTAATGGGCCTTTTAAAAAGAAAATCCGTAATTTGAATGATCAAAATTTGTGCAAAGAACTGGACACCTGAATAGCGAGGGTTTGCCTGATCCCAAATCAAGATTAAAATACAATATCAATTGTCACTTTCCCAGTGAGTTCGACTGGATGCTGCCCTGTTCCTGGATACTTCAGATGTAAGAGGAATTGGTGCTTAAAGAAACCCCAACCTCTCTGCTTCCTTCTCTGACAGCTTCCTTCTGTCTGCCAATCAAATATCTGTAAAATAAAGATTCTTCCCTCCCACCCCCTAAAAAAGTGTTTTGCCCCTTGGTGTCTAAGTAACTTGCAGTCATTTGTGGGAGATAATTGTCATGGTGTTACAATCTTAACACAGGATTTCAAAGATGGGCACTTAATGCGATATGTGTTTATCCAGTGCTGTATCATTCACCCTTTGCTTATATATAAATCATGTTAATGTTTTGTATTTTTCTGCATCTAGTGGATACAGCTGTGAATTGGACCAGTTATTAATATTGTCTTGTTTACTCCTCACTTTGTGATGTGATTGTCCTGTTTATTTAACAATATTTGTATTTCATGGTGGTGTTACGTACCAGGTACACTTAATCCTGCCTGGATGGGCTAGATTATCTCTTCCAGGCCTACATTTCTGTCATTCTATGGTGGTTGTATCCCCTGTTCATTTGTTAACAATATATATTGTGCGTGTATATTGTTAACTTTCTGTTTAACAATATAGTTTTGTATTTAACAGTATATTTATTCTGGGTGCATTTTAATCTTTGTTCCTAAAAATATCCTGTATTCTCTTCCTTTCTTAGCAATATTTCTTAACAGTATCTCGTATTTCTTAGCCATATTGGTGTGACATTGTTAACACAAGGTACTGCCACCCAATAAGAGGCATGCATGGTATCCTTAACAGTGTTTTCATTACGTGTTTACTCCATGACTGGATTGTTTCTCCTTTAAATCTTAATAATCTTAATGGCTCTGGATGTCTTGCTAACAAGTAGAGAGATGTGAACAATCTACATCCACAATAAGAAATCCTCACAATAAGAAATCATTTTGAATTAAAATGTCTGCAAATACAGAGTACTGCTTTTGAGACAAAAAAGCTGTTTATAAGGTTTGCGCCCCATCCCGCAATAATGACCCTTAGCTTTTACCTAGCACTTTCCATGTAGAGCTTTCAATGTTTTACTAAGAAGGGTCAATATCCTTCTCCCGAGTTTACAGATGTGGAAACTGAGTCACAGGGGAAGTGACTTGCCCCAAGGTCACCCAAGAGGCCGGGATGGAGCTAGTTCAAGGCAGGTGTCCTGAGTCCCTGTCCAGTGCATTATCTGCTAGGCCACCGGCTTTCTGTAAAGAAAATGCAGGATGGTATTTACGACTACAGAGCACTGTACATAACCCACCGGAGAAATTAATTAATATTGGTGGCCATTGGAAACACAGAGGCTCGTACCAGTGTCTTTGCGCTGTGTGGGTTATTTATACTTGGCTGTATTGGTGAACAATCTTTGTATTTATTAAGATTCTGGATTTTTTTCCTCTCCTGTTCTTGACCAGTTGTTTTTTGTTGATTCCTTCCATTCCTCCTCATTTAACAGCGTTTGATTATTCTGGGTAGATTGTAAGAGGACTGTGTAGTTTTCATGTGGATTTGTTTGTGCCCTTCCTTTGTTAATAGTAATTTTGTTAGCGATAATTGTGGATGGCTTGTAAACTGAATGCTTTGGATACACCTCTCCATTAGCAGGATTTTTTTTTGCTAGCCATATTTGTTACTCTCTGCAGATTGGACAGTTCTTGTATGGATTTATTTACACCCCTCTTCATTCTTAGGCTATTTTATGAGTTGTTCTTGGAGTGGATTGTGTTTACACTTTTATTTTCTTTGTCACGCATTCCTGTTCTCCTGCTTGCTTCCCCGCCTTCTGAAAATCCAGCCAGGAATTAATTCAGGGTAGAGCAGTGGCCTGTTGGACAGGGGGTCAAACTAGAGGATGACAGTTATCTCTTCTGGTCTTAATCTGTGAAAATAAACCCAGCCATCAGTATCAAGACCTCCGTGAGGTGTGGCTGTAAAATTACCACCTGTCAGTCTGCGGCAGTGAAGCCATGCGTTTTAAGGGACCATTAGATCATCTGGTCTGAGTTTTCTTGTGTCAGCCTGGCAGGTTGGAAATCCCAAACGACAATAGCCGCCCCATGGCCTGTGATTTCCGAATCTGATCTCTCTGCGCCATGGATTGATCTTTAATTCTGTCCTCACCAAACCTCCCCCTAAATCGGTCTGCGCTTGGGGAGGAAGGGAGAGACATCTCTGGTTCTTTCCCCACCGCCCCTCTCTTTCCCCCTCATGGCTGCTAAAAAGCAGCCAATCTCATTTTCCCCTTTCCCAGACCCTGCCAAGGGAGCGCTTGCAGCCTCGCTGGGCTCTGGAGAATTCCTCCCACCTGCAGCCTTTCCGCCCAGCTGTGTCTTCCAGCTCTGGGCTGGGGGGTATTGGCTCAGCCAGGAAGTGTGGGGAAATGGGGCACAGTGATTTCAGAGAGCGAGCGCACAGATTAAGCTTTCGATTGGAAACTGCTGCAAATACCTTGACGAGACACCTGCTTTACAGGGATGTGTTTTACAGCCAGGACTCTGGGTTTTGTCCCCAGCTCTGGGAGAGGAGTGGGGTCTGGTGGGTTAGAGCTGGGGGGCTGAGATTTCATATGGCTGACTCCAGGTAGCTTTATGCTGGATTTCCCCATCGCCAGACACTTGGGGTGAGTTGCACCTTCCGAAATCCCAGACAGCCCCATCCCGTGTCCTCACCCGACCCCAGTACTGAGCTATACCACAGCTGTCAGGGAGACCCTGGGATCCCAACGTCTCAGCTGAGGTGAGCTCAGGCTCAGAGGGTGAGTCAAGGACGTGTCCTTAAAGGGGCAGGCATAGGTATGGAGGATGGAGTGAAACTAACCCCAGGGGTTAGAAACGCTTCCCTTCCCTACCCCGGGTCTTACCAGGAAGGAAAACACCAATTGCCTCAGGGCCATGTAACTTGTTTCTTTGGGATTCCACAAATGGCCTGATCAGTTTCATCTTCCCTTGTTTGTTTGGGACTACAGAAATAGCTCCCTCATTCCTGGTTCCCTGTTATGTGGCTTTGAGGAAGTACCTGCGTCACTTTCACAGTCTCTTGTTGTTTGGGACTATGTTCAGAGCCAGATCTATTTCACCCCCATTGTCTTTATGTTGCAAGGGGAAAGTTTGAAATCCAAAGCAGACCAGCCCCTGTCACTTTGAAGTTTGAAATTCCAGCAAAACCTTTCCCAGGGATGCTGGGTTGGCTGACTTATTCTTATAACAACCCTCACGTTCTTGGACTTCAAATAAAAACTATACAGGACTCAACCATTCTCATAAAAAAACCAGGGCTCACTTTGATACTGTCTCCATCATTTTTTTTTTAAAAAATGTTATCTCCTAGGAAGTGGGTGAGGTGGTTTGTGTGGGACCTAACATAAGCACAGAGCTTCAAACCAATTCCTCCTGAAACACCAGCTTTCAGCGAAAAGGCAAATACAGCCTTTGGATTTGTAAGTGACAAGGAAACTAGGAAGCGCAACAAAATGGCAGGATTCCCGGATCCTCTCCCAGGCTCTAGCTGGGGTGTGGGGTTAGAGGGGATGGGGCTGGGAGCCAGGACTCCTGGGTTCTCACCTCTGTCCTTCCTGCAAACAGAGGCACGTTTCGCGAGGAGCCAGGAGGAACCAACGTACTCAATGACCTTCCAGCGCGATGTCAGATCGTTTGGGGCAAACAGCAAAGGGGAAGGATGGAAAAAAGTATTCGTCACTCAACCTGTTTGATACGTACAAGGGGAAGTCCTTAGAGATTCAGAAACCCACAGGTACAGGCACGAGGGGGAGCTGTGCTGCAGGGAGGCGGGTGGAGGGGTCAGAACAGGCCCTAACTTCTCTCTCCCTACAGTAGCCCCTCGCCATGGCTTGCAGAGTCTCGGGAAAGTTGCCATTGCCCGGCGTATGCCACCCCCTGCGAACCTGCCAAGCTTAAAAGCGGAGAACAAAGGCAATGACCCCAACGTCTCACTAGTACCAAAAGACGGGACAGGATGGGCAAGCAAGCAGGAACAGTCAGACCCAAAGAGGTGAGGAGCCTTCCGCTCTGTGTGAGGGTGGGCCTGGCTCAGAGGGGCAGGGAAATGGGACATGGGGCCTTTCCTCTCTAGGGGGCACCGGCTCCCATCTGGCCCCAGGTCTGAAGTCTCTTTCTCTCTCGCTCGCTCTCCATCGCCTGGCCTCTTTCATTCCCTCCATCCCAGTACCGATGCCTCGACAGCTCAGCAGCCGGAATCGCCGTCACCGCCGGCTTCACAGACGTCTGCCTCAAACCCACCGAAACGACCCCCAACAGCACCCGAGGTGAAGATGGTGGGGGGGGGGTTTCCCTTGACAGAGATCAAGATCCTGGGGGTGCCTTTAGGGGAACTCCCCAAACAGTGTCCATGGTGGAGAACAAGGAGAGTCCTGACTCCCAGTCCCACCCAGCCCACCGTTCTAACCACCACTCCAATTCCAGAGTGGTAGAGAGAACCCAGGAGTCCTGGCTCCCGGTGCCCCTGTTCTAACCCACCAGACCCCCCTCCCCTCCCAAAGCCAGGGAGAGAACTCAGGATTTCTCTCTTGCAACCAGCCTGCGTCCATGTCGCTGACACCTAGACCCTGCTGGCATTTCCTAGGGCCACGGGGGGCGCTAGTGCTGGAGGTTGGTGCTACGGCCGGTAACCTCTCTGCCGAAGGAGCATCCCAGCCTTGGCCCAGGACCTGAGAGTGAATCAATAGAGCTGTTCAATGGGTAGCTGGGAACGTGGGGCTGGTGGGTGGATCTTGGGAGGCTAGTGGTGGCCTGCAGTCCCCAGAATCAACCTAACCCCGCCCCCTCCTTTGTTCTGTCAGAATCCCCCTACAGTAGCAAGCGGGGTAAAGTCTTGGGCACAGGCCAGCGTTACCCATGGAGCGCAAGGAGATGGTGAGTTTGTTTACTGATCCCCCAGAGTGGAGCTCGGGGGCACTATGCTGCAAGGAGCTGGGGCTTCTTATGGGGATGCTCTAATGTCAAACACACCATTAGCCCGTGGAACTCTCTGCCACTTGATGTCATGGAGTCAAAGAGCCTAGCAGGCTCAGACACTTCAATGGCTGATGGGAGCTCTCAGACTCAGTTAGAGGGGATGAGACATGAGGGCTCGAACCCCAACCCAACTGTCCAGGGCTTGAGCCCACTGCTGAGCCAGTGATCAGGAAGGACATGCCCACCCCCATTGGGCACCACCCACAGGCTGGTTTCTGGCGTGGACTTCTGAAGCAGCTGGCCATGACCACTCAGAGACAGGCTAGGTGGGTCCCAGTCTCATTCAGCCTGGCAGTTCCCTGGCTTGGTCCTGCGGGGTCATAGAGGTGGTAATTCCTCTGGTCCTTGGTCCTCCGGGGTCATAGAGGTGGTAATTCCTTTGGTCCTTGGTCCTCCAGGGTCATAGAGGTGAAACACATTGGCCCTCAAGGGTTGGAGAGTTGGCACGTCACAGCCTCTTGCTTCTAGCTTCATAGAGGTGGAGGATAATAGGTTCACTAGGGTCAAAGAGGTAGCAATTCTCATCCCTTTGGTCCTGAAGGGTCATAGAGCTGGAAGATAATTGGCCCTCCAGGGTCATAGAGGGGACAATTCTTTCTGTTCCATGGTCCTCCAGGGTCATAGAGGTGGGCTAGACAGTCAGCCTCCCTCTCTCTGCAGGTGGAAAGGGATCAAGCCTACTGTCGCGATTCTCTCGCGAGGAATTTCCGACCCTGCAGGCGGCTGGAGACCAGGACAAAGCTGGCAAAGAAAAGGACACTACCGATGCGTCGTATGGGCCCGGACCAAACCTCCGCCCCCAGAGTGAGCCCTGCCCCTACAGGGGGTGCTCCCCCACCCAGGAAGGGGTGCCCCAATGCAGCACTGGGGGCCTCTGCTGCAGGGCGAGGGAGGGGGACACAAGGAGAGGCCTGTGACATTGTGTCATCAAACACCCCAATGTCCTGGGCCCCCTAACTGAACCGTGAACCCGGCTGTGTCAGCCAAACCTTGGCCAGCCCATTCCCCCGCCTACCACAGAGTCCCTCCACCCTACCCCCCGCGCGGGTCCCCTTCTCTGTGGGTCACGACCTTGTTCTGTTCAGCTGGTCCCCTGTTTCTGCACCCCACCCCAGAGGGGCCGCATCTCTGTGCTGGGCCAGGTCCCCGGACAGCCAGCCCCTGTGGCTGCGCGTTGCCTTACCCTTTCCCCCTTTCCTTTGCAGATGCGACGAGCTGGCGGGATGGAGGCGGGCGGGGCACTGATGGGGAGGTGCCCGAGCAGCACCCTGGAGCCCCCGACGGGCGGGCCGGGGTGGGCATGCAGCCCTCCGCCCCGCCCCACTTCCCTCCCTACCGGGGCATGATGCCGCCATTCGTGAGTGTCCCAGGGACAGGGGTGGGGGTTTGCTCCGTGGGGACGGGAGGGGGAGAGAAGAGGTGGCGGGGAGGTTTGGCCGGGGGGTGGACACCCACACAGGGAAGTGATCCATCTCTGTGACTGAGGGAGGGTCAGCAGATCGAGGGTTATGGGGAGGGGCTGAAATCTCCCACACCCCAAGCATTGGGGGGCCACCCTAACGGCCTGTCTCCCCTTAGATGTACCCCCCGTATCTCCCGTTCCCGCCTCCGTATGGGCCGCAGGGACCTTACCGCTACCCTACCCCGGACGCACAGAGGTGAGTGGAGGGGTTGGGGGGGCATCAGGATGCCTGGGTTCTCTCCCCAGCTCTGGGGGCGAGTGGGGTCTAGCAGTTGCATCCAGGAGCCAGGACTCCTGGGTTCTCTCCTTGGCTTGGGGGAGGGGAGTGGGGTCTAGTGGGTTAGAGCAGGGGGGTGGGGCTGGGAGCCCGGACTCCTGGGTTCTGTCCCTAGCCTCTCTGTGCTTCTCCCTCCCCCCCAAGGTTCCCGCGGCTGGCTGGGCCCCGCCCCTCGCAGCCCCCCCAGCGCGTGTCGGAGCCGGTGAGCCGCCCGCCCGTGCTCAGGCAGGATGACCTGAAGGAGTTCGACGAGCTGGACCAGGAGAATGATGAAGGCTGGGCAGGTAGCGCCCCTCACTGGGGATCCAGACCGGGGGGGGCTGTGTGTCCTCGAAATCCCTCTGTGGGGGGTGGTTGGGGGGCGCTCCCTTCTAGCCCGGCACCCTGGGGTCCGGCTGCGGGGCTCTGATGCCGTCTGTCTGTCTGGCCAGGCGCGCACGAGGAGGTGGATTACACCGAGAAGCTGAAATTCAGCGACGAAGAGGACGGCAAAGAGTCTGACGAGGAAGGGGCCGAGAAACAGTAAGAGGGACCTGGGACGCCAGCCCCCTATCTGCCCTTCCCCTGCCCCCCATTGGGCCCCGCCAGCCTGTCCTGCCATCCTACCCCCCGCTTGGACCCGCTGGCCCATCTTTCGCCCCATCCTGCCCCCTCCGAGCTCAGACTTGCTGGCCCGTCCAGGCCCCTGGAACCAGCCCAACCTACCCCACATCCCTGCCCATCCCTTCACCCCCACACCCAGCTCCAAAAAGGACTCACCAGCTCATCCAGCCCCCTGGATCAGACCCGCCAGCCTGTCCTGCTCCACAACTCTGGATCAGTCTACTGGCCCATCCAGTCCGTCAGCACAGACCCGCTGGCCTGCCCCCTTCCACCCTCTGGCTCGGTCCCGCTAGCCCATTCTGCCCTGCATCCATGTCCCCAACCCCAGATCAGACCCACAGGCTTGCCCCTGCCCCATCCACCCCCGATCAGAGCCGTGGTCCATCTCGCTGTGTTTATTGCTGATCTCTGACCTCTGCCCCCCAGCCAGGACAGCGAGGGGCTGGGCCTCGAGGGCAAGAAGGCCAGCAGCCCCAAGGAGGAGCTGCCCCCTGTCAAGGCGGCCTGGGCCGAGGGCTCCCGCCCCCCGGAGGGGGCCAAGGAACCGCCTGCCGCCCCCACACCTCGCCCCCCGCCGCCGCCACCCCCACCCCCCAACCGGGGCAACTGGGGGCAGCCCAACGACTTCCCAGTGAGTGTTTGGGGGGGCTGGTCAGGGGGCACCCGGCATGTAGGGGGCTGGAGGGTTCGCTGTGGGGGTTCCAGGGGGGACCTAAGGGCAGTGGGGCGTGAGCCCTGGGGAGCATGGTGCGGCGTCGGGGGGCCGGCCTAGGGTTCCGGGGGGGTGGGGGAAGGTTGGGGCGAGGGGCAGGGCCCGGCTCCCCCTGACCCCCCCCCCCCGCCCCCCAGGCGC
This sequence comes from Eretmochelys imbricata, assembly GCF_965152235.1. Lineage (NCBI taxonomy): Eukaryota > Metazoa > Chordata > Testudines > Cheloniidae > Eretmochelys > Eretmochelys imbricata. The sequence continues at coordinate 55,232,739 of NC_135585.1, forward strand.
GCCCCCCGGCGCCGGAGGACGAGGACGAGGCGTGGCGGCAGCGGCGGAAGCAGTCCTCCTCGGAGATCTCGGCGGCCGTGGAGCGGGCGCGGCGGCGCCGGGAGGAGGAGGAGCGCCGCATGCAGGAGGAGCGCCGGGCCGCCTGCGCCGAGAAGCTCAAGCGCCTGGACGAGAAGTTTGGGGCCCCCGACAAGCGCCTCAAAGCCGAGCCCCCCAAGGAAGCGCCGGCCCCCCCGCCGCCGCCACTGCTGGCCCCGGCCCCGGCCCCGGCCCCAGCCGTCTCCAGCCCCCCGGCCGCCACGGCCCCCCCGGCCCCTGCTCCCCCAGAGGAGAAGAGAGACCAGGAGGAGCCGACCCCGGCCAGCAAACCCCGGAGCAGCGGGAGCAGCACCAGCTTCGACGCCGGGCCAGGTAGGAGGCATCTTGGGGGCCCCGGGTAACCCGCCTCCCGCCCCCGGGGGCTGCGCCTTGGGGGCCCCGGGTAACCCGCCCCCCGCCCCTGGGGGCCGCGCCTTGGGGGCCCCGGGTAACCCGCCCCCCGCCCCCGGGGGCCGCGCCTTGGGGGCCCCGGGTAACCCGCCCCCGGGGGCCGCATCTCAGCAGTGGCCGCCGGGCAGGCGCAGCCAGGTGAGGCCTCTCTGCTCCCGTGTCGTGCCCAGCGACTGACACCCCCCGCCCCCCCCCGTTCTTCCCCAGCCGAGCCCCCTGCAGCGCCTGCCCCCAAAGAGGTGCCTGAGGTCCCGGAGGAGCCAGTGATGGTGCCGGCCCCCCCGGCGGCCCCTGCCGCACCCAAGACGGAGCCCAAGGGCGAGACCGTGGCGCCCCCACGCCAGCCGCCCCCGGCCCAGACCCTGGGCTACTCCAAGTACCAGAAGTCTCTGCCGCCCCGGTTCCAGCGGCAGCAGCAGGTAACAGCTGGGGGGCTCCCTAGGGGGCGCTGTGCTGGAGGAGGGGGACTGGGGGGGTGCGGCCCTGCATGGGGGGAGCCATTGGGGGGGCCCTCGCGGGGGGGGGCCCTCGCGGGGGGGGGGTGCGGCCCCGCGTGGGGGGAGCCGCTGGGGGGGCCGTGGGGGGGCCCTCACCGAGCGGCGCGGGGGGGTTGGGGAGGGCTTCAGCCCAGCGTGAGGGGGGCCTTGCCAAGCGGCAGAGGGTGCGGGGGGCGGGCTTCAGCCCGGCGGGGGGGGGCCCTCGCCGAGCGGCGCGGGGGGGTTGGGGGCGTCCTCACTGAGCGGCGTGGGGGGGGGCTTCAGCCCGGCATGGGGGGCCTTGCCGAGCGGCGCGGGGGGGTCGGGGGGGGCTGCAGCCCGGCGTGGGGGGGCGCTAACCCCACTGTGCCCCCCAGGAGCAGTTGCTGAAGCAGCAGCAGCAGTGGCAGCAGCAGCATGGGCTGCCCCCGGCGCCCCCCTCCCCCCAGCAGCAGGCGGCGGCCTCCCTGGCGGGCCTGGGCCCCTCGCCCGGTATCCACCCTCCGCAGGGGGCGGGGCAGCAGCAGGCCCCGCCCCCCCCACAGCAGGCCCCGCCCAAGGCCATGTACCCAGGCTCCATGGGGCGCCCCCCGCCCATGCCCCAGATGAACTTCGATCCCCGCTGGATGGTGATCCCGCCCTACATGGACCCACGCATGATGCAGGGGCGGCCGCCCATGGACTTCTACCCGCCGGGGGTGCACCCCTCTGGTAAGCCCCGCCCATGCCTGGGTCCTGTGACCCACTGGCCCCGCCCATGCCTGGCTCAGGGGACTCCCTGGGCTAGACCCGAGTCCCATGATTGCCCACTGGCAACCCCCTCCTGGGGCCTGGGTCACGTCTAAAACAAGTCAAAAACCCCTTGGACAAGTTAGAGGTCTTCAGGTCACCAGGGCCCGATGAAATACGTCCCAGAATACTCCAGGAGCTGACTGGGGAGAAATCGGAGCCGTTAGCGATTCCCTTTGAAAAGCCCCGGAAGACGGGGGAGATTCCAGAGGACTGGAAAAGGGCAAATCTAGTGCCCATGTATGAAAAGCGAATAAGGACCACCCGGGGAGGAGACCAGGCAGCTTCACTTCTGTACCCGGAAAGATAATGGAGCAAATCATTAAGCAATCAAATTGCAAACACCTAGAAGATAATGAGGTGATAAGTGACAGTCAGCCTGGATTTGTCAAGAACACAGCGCCCCAAACCAGCTTGAGAGCTTTCTTTGACAGGGTGACAAGCCTGGTGGCTGGGCGGGAGACGAGGTATATCTTGATAGTGTCTTGCATGAGCGTCTCATAAACAAACTAGGGAAATACAACCTGGATGGAGCTACTATAAGGTGGGTGCGGAACTGGTTGGAAAATCGTCCCCAGAGAGTCGTTATCAGGGGTTCACAGTCAGGCTGGAAGGGCAGAACGAGTGGGGTCCCGCAGGGATCGGTTCTGGGCCTGGTTCTGTTCAATATCTTCAGTATCAGTGATTTAGATAACGGCATACAGAGGACACTGATAAAGTTTGCGGCCGATACCAAGCTGGGAGGGGTTGCGAGTGCTTTGGAGGGTAGGATTAAAATTCAAAATGATCTGGACAAACTGGAGGAACGGTCTGAAGTAAGTAGGAGGAAATTCGATGAGGACAAATGCAAAGTCCTCCCCTTAGGAAGGATCAATCAGTTGCACGCACACAATGGGAAATGACGGCCTAGGAAGGAGTCCTGCGGAAAGGGACCTGGGGGTCAGAGTGGAGCAAGAGCTAAATATGGGTCAACAGTGTAACGCTGTCGCAAAAAGAGCGAACATCCTTCTGGGCTGGAGAAGCAGGAGTGTTGTAAGCGAGACACGAGAAGTAATTCTCCCGCTCTGCTCCGCGCTGATCAGGCCTCAGCTGGAGTTTTGTGTCGGGTTCTGGGCGCCACATTTCAGGAAGGACGTGGACAGATTGGAGAGAGTCCAGAGAAGAGCAACAAAATGATGAAAGGTCTAGAAAACCTGAGCTAGGAGGGAAGATTGAGAACCTGGGTTTGTTTAGTCTGGCGAGGAGATGAGATGAGAACGGTTTCCAAGTAGGTAAAGGTTGTTAGGAGGAGGAGGGAGGTAAATTGTTCTCGTTAACCTCTGAGGACAGGCCAAGAAGCACTGGGCTTAAACTGCAGCCAGGGCGGTTTCGGTTGGACGTTGGGAAACGCTCCCTGGCTGTCCGGGTGGTGAAGCCCTGGAATAAATTGCCCGGGGCCGGGGGGATTTGTGAGAGCAGGTTGGACAAACCCCTGTCGGGGGTGGTCTCGAGATCCTGAGTCCTGCCACCCGTGCAGGGGACGGGACAAGTCGACACCCACACCTGGTCACATGATCACCCCCATGCTTCCTGGTCTGGGTCATGTGACCCAGCTGGCTGCAGTGGTTTGGGTCCCAGCTCCCCCCTGCTGTGGCTGGTCATGTGATCCATTGGTCCCACCTGCTCCTGGGTCATGTGACTGCTGCCATGCCCTGACACTGCCCGTTGGTCTCTAAGTGCATTGTGGGGGGAGGAGCATGGCTGCCTCCATCATGGGTAGGGCTAGTCTAACCCAGGGGGGCTGTGGGTCTGTTCCAGGGGTGCCGGCCCTCTGACATGTGCTCTCTGCCCCCCCTCCAGGCCTGTTGCCCCGCGAGCGCTCGGACAGCGGGGGATCCAGCTCGGAGCAGTTTGAGCGTCACCCCCAGATCCTGCGGGAGCGGGGCACCCCGCCCATGGACCCCAAGCTGGCCTGGGGGGGAGACGTCTTCGCTGCCACTGATCCCCGGCCCCTGGCCTCGCCCCTCCGGCAGCCAGACGAGGAGGAGAAGGGCCTGCGGTGAGTGGGGGGAAAGGGGCTGGCAGCCAGGGGCGTGGATGGCATGGGAGGTCTGTGGGGCAGAGCAGAGGACATTGACGGGGTAGGGCATGGGGCAGGGGAGGTAGGGGGCCAGGTTTGGGGCAGGTAGTGGAGGGCCTGGCTCCTGGGCTGACGCCCCTTTTTCTCCCACCAGGAGTGAGACACCCCCTGTCCGCCTGCGGGAGACCGCCACCCCCCCAGCCCTACGTGGGCAGCTACCCAGCCTTTGCCGAGAATGGCGCCCCGGCCCCCCTGCACCGCTTCCCAGGGGACGAGTCCCGCCCAGGAGGGCCCTGGCCAGCCAGCCTCGCCCTGCCCCCCAACACTCCAGGGGAGCTGGCCAGGAACGGGCGCCCCGAGGCCTTGGCCCAGCCCCCCCAGCGCCAGCCGGACGAGAAGCCCCCAAACGCCGAGGAGCCCAAGGAGCCAGGGAGGGGCCCCGGGTTCAAGGAGCCCCTGGCGGCACCCAAGAAACCCCCCAAGGAGGAGCCGGCCCTGCCCCCCAAGGAGGAGCCGGCCCTGCCCCCCAAGGAGGAGGCGCCACGCCGGGCCGAACGCCCCTCACGCCAGCCGCACGATTTCCACCGTCCGCCGCGGCGCGAGGCCAAGACGGAGACACGCTGGGGCCCCCGGCCGGGCAGCAGCCGGCGGGCGGAGGAGCCGCCAGGCGGCGAGAAGCCCCCGCGCAGAGCCGGGCCCATCAAGAAACCCGCGCCCCCCAAGGAGGAGGCTGAGGAGCCGCGCCCTAAAGCCAAAGAGGGCCCTGAGCCAGCGGGCGCCAAGCCGGACCCACAGCCTGGCCCCAAGGAGCCCCCCAAGCCAGGCAAGGAGGCCAAAGCCAAGGCTCTGGTGAACGGCACCATGGCGGGGCCACCCAAGGAGCAGCAGGGGGCGCTGTCGCCCACCCGCCGGCGCCGGGAGTGCCCCTATGACCGTGGGGGGCGGCAGCTACATGGGGCGGGGGCGCGCCCGGGGCCGGGGGGAATACTTCGCCCGTGGGCGCGGCTTCCGGGGTGCCTACAGTGGGCGCGGCCGGGGGGGCGGGGGCCGAGGCCGCAGCAGGGAGTTCCGCAGCTACCGGGAGCCTTTCTACCGCCTGGAGGAGGGGCCAGGGCCCGCGGGCGGCGGGGGGGGGCCCCCGGCCCCGCAACGCCAGCGAGACACGCAGCGAGGGCTCCGAGTACGAGGAGATCCCCAAGCGCCGGCGGCAGCGCGGCTCAGAGACGGGCAGCGAGACCCACGAGAGCGCCAGCGACGTGGCCCACTCGGACAAGGAGGCGGCACCGCCCCCCTGGCCCCCCAGCCCACCAAGGGGAGCGGCCCCGGGGCCCAGCCGCCCTGCCCGCTTCGCCGACAAGATCCCGCCCCGCCTCTCGGAGCCGGGCGCCCGCGGCGGCCGCATCTTCACCCCCCGCGGCGTGCCCTCCCGGCGTGGCCGCGGCGGGGGGCGCCCCCCGGCCAGCACCTGGAGCCCCCCGGCCAAGCCCCCACCCGGGAAGAAGCCGGAGCGGGAGGTGGTGCCGGATTCGCCTGGCAAGGAGAAGGCGGCGCCGGGGCCCGCTCTCCGGCGCCGGAGGATCTCGCCGGGCTCCAGGCCCCCCCCAGGCAGCAGGGGCCGCCCCCCAACGGCGCGGGGGATCGCAGCTTCGAGCGGGCCCCCGCCGCCGGCGCCATGGCCGCTCGCAGCAGCAGGACAAGCCGCCCCGCTTCCGGCGGCTGAAGCAGGAGCGGGACAACGCGGCCCGGCTCAACGGGGAGCAGCGGACTGGGCCGGGGGCCCCGGCGCACCCGCCGCCCCCCACCCCGGCCGAGGAAACGACCTCCCGGCGCGTGGCCGGCACCAAGTCGCCCGACCTGTCCAACCAGAACTCGGACCAGGCCAACGAGGAGTGGGGAGACGGCCCTCGGAGAGCAGCGACTTCACCGAGCGCCGGGGCGGCGGGCCGGGCGAGAAGGAGCCGGGGGGCCCCCCACCCCAAGCCTTCCTGAAGGGGGGCGGCGCCCCCTCCCTGGGGGGCCGAGGGGGCCGGCGCCGACCTGACCCTCGCCCAGCGCAAGGAGATGTCCAAACGGAGCTTCTCCAGCCAGCGGCCCGGCATGGACCGGCAGAACCGGCGCCCCAACCCCGGGCCCGGCAGCGGGGGCAAGGCCGGGGGCCGCGGGGGGCCCAGCGGCGGCGCGGGGACAAGAGGGCCTGGCCATCGCCCAGGAACCGCAGGTGTGGGGGCAGACACGGACGATGGGGGGCACATGGGGGTGGTCGGGGGGAGGAAATTGGGGGGCAGCGGCCCGCAGGCCCTGGGGAGTGGGAGCCAGATGGGGGAGGCACTAATGGGGGCTCATAACGAGGGTACAGGGTGTTAATGACAATGGACCGTCACTGGGGGGGGAATTGGGTGAGGTGGGCAGGGCCCAGGGCACAGACACATTGCTGGGGGGGGCGGGGGCAGATGCAGGTTTGGGGGGGCTACAGGTGGGCAGGACTGGGGGGCGCCCAGCGGAGGAGCGCCCCCCACCCCTAACTCGCTCTCCCCCCAGCCGCCCAGCGGAGGGAGCGCCCCCGGGGCTGAGCCTGCCGCCCGGGCCCACCACCAGCGCCGTCTACCGGCTGGACCACGTGGTGCCCAGCGACCCGGCCGGCATCCAGCAGGCCCTGGCCGAGCTGAGCAGCCGCCACGGTGCCCACGCCAAGCAGCCGCCCCCCGGCACCGCACCCGCCTCGGGCCCCACGCCGCCGGCTGCCCTTCCCCGCCCACCCGGGCGGCTACAGCCGAGGTAACAGCCCGCCGGCCCCACCCAGCAGCCCGCGGGCTGCCCCGAGACCCAGCAAACTCGCTGCACGCGCAGGCCCCGGCCCAGCCACGATGGGAGCCGGCGCCCCTAGGGCTGGGGTCGAGCTCCTGAGCGTAGCCAGCATGACCCCACGGCGCTGGGGGGTCGTTTCCTGCTGCTCCCATTGGCCAGGAACAGGGAACTGTGGCCAATGGGAGCTTTGGGGGCGGTGCCTGCAGAGAGGGGAGTGCACAGGGGTGGGTTGGCCCCTGCTGGGAGCAGGGTGGGGCAGGGGCAGGTGGGGGGAGGCGCCTGCCATAAGTGTCGCGGCTCCCTGAGCCCCCGCCCGGAGCCGGCACCCCGTGCCCCTTCCTGCACCCCTGACCCCCCGCCCGGAGCCGGCACCCCTACCCCAGCCCTGACCCCCCGCCCGGAGCCGGCACCCTGTGCCCCTTCCTATCCCCCTACCCCAGCCCTGACCCCCCGCCCGGAGCCGGCACCCCTACCCAGCCCTGACCCCCCGCCCGGAGCCGGCACCCCGTGCCCCTTCTTGCACCCCTAACCCCCTGCCCGGAGCCGGCACCCCTACCCCAGCCCTGAGCCCCCGCCCGGAGCCGGCACCCTGTGCCCCTTCCTATCCCCCTACCCCAGCCCTGAGCCCCCGCCCGGAGCCGGCACCCCCTACCCCAGCCCTGAGCCCCCGCCCGGAGCCGGCACCCCTACCCCAGCCCTGAGCCCCCGCCCGGAGCCGGCACCCTTACCCCAGCCCTGAGCCCGCCGGAGCCGGCACCTTACCCCAGCCTGAGCCCCGCCCGGAGCCGGCACCCCTACCCCAGCCCTGAGCCCCCGCCCGGAGCCGGCACCCCTACCCCAGCCCTGAGCCCCCGCCCGGAGCCGGCACCCCTACCCCAGCCCTGAGCCCCCGCCCGGAGCCGGCACCCCTACCCCAGCCCTGAGCCCCCGCCCAGAGGCCGGCACCCCGTGCCCCTTCCTGCACCCCTACCCCGTGCCTGAGCCCCCGCCGAGCCGGCACCCCGTGCCCCTTCCTGCACCCCTACCCCCGTGCCCTGAGCCCCCGCCCGGAGCCGGCACCCCGTGCCCCTTCCTGCACCCCTACCCCCGTGCCTGAGCCCCCGCCCGGAGCCGGCACCCCGTGCCCCTTCGTATCCCCTATCCCAGCCCTGAGCCCCCGCCCGGAGCCGGCACCCCCGTGCCCCTTCCTGCACCCCTACCCCCGTGCCCTGAGCCCCCGCCCGGAGCCGGCACCCCATGCCCCTTCCTATCCCCCTATCCCAGCCCTGACCCCCCGCCCGGAGCCGGCACCCCGTGCCCCTTCCTGCACCCCTACCCCCGTGCCCCCGACCCCCCCTCCCGGAGCCGGCACCCCTATCCCAGCCCTGACCCCCCGCCCGGAGCCGGCACTCCGTGCCCCTTCCTGCACCCCTACCCCCGTGCCCGACCCCCCTACCGGAGCCGGCACCCCTACCCCAGCCCTGAGCCCCCGCCCGGAGCCGGCACCCCCGTGCCCCTTCCTGCACCCCTACCCAGCCCTGAGCCCCCGCCCGGAGCCGGCACCCCGTGCCCCTTCCTGCACCCCTACCCTCGTGCCCCGACCCCCGCCCGGAGCCGGCACGCCATGCCCTTCCTGCACCCCTACCCTCGTGCCCCGACCCCCCGCCCGAGCCGCACCCTGTGCCCCTTCCTGCACCCCTACCCTCGTGCCCGACCCCCCCCGCCCAGAGCCGGCACCCTGTGCCCCTTCCTGCACCCCTACCCCCGTGCCCTGAGCCCCTCCCGGAGCCGGCACCCCATGCCCTTTCCTATCCCCCCTATCCCAGCCCTGAGCCCCTGCCCGGAGCCAGCACGCCATGCCCTGAGCCCCCTCCCGGAGCCTTCCTGCCCCCTACCCCCGTGTCCTGACCCCCGCCCGGAGCCGGCACGCCATGCCCCTTCCTGCACCCCTACCCTCGTGCCCCGACCCCCCGCCCGGAGCCGGCACCCTGTGCCCCTTCCTGCACCCCTACCCCCGTGCCCCGACCCCCGCCCGGAGCCGGCACCCCTACCCCAGCCCTGAGACCCCTCCTGGAGCTGGCACCCACCATGCCCCTTCCTATCCCCCTATCCCAGCCCTGAGCCCCCTTGCCCCTTCCTGCACCCCAGCCTGGTGTGAGTGAGGGTGGAGGAGAGTGAGCAAAGGTGGGGGGGGGTGGAGTGCGCAGGGCGGGGCCTTGGGGAAGGGGAGGGGGAGATCCTGGGTTGCCTTAAACTCAACAGGTGATCTTGGGCGTAAGAAGGTTGGAGCCCACTGCCCTAGAGTGCATAGACCCTGGGCCCCGTTCCCTGCCCCCCTGAGCCAGCCAGTCCCCGCCCCGGGGCCGGAAGGGAGCCGGTGCCCCCCAGAGGGCAGGGACACACTGACCCCCGCCCTCTGTTTCAGAGCCTCCGTTCCTGGCCAAGACCCAGCTGCTGCAGTCGGGCGCCAGGGCCCTGGGGGACGTCCCCGGGGTTAACGGTTTCCTCCCCAGGCGCCGGGATCGGCCCCACAAGCAGGAGGTGAGAGGGGACGGCGGGAACCGGGGGGCCCTCCCCCAAGCGCTTGCCCCCCACGGCATTAACACTCCTCTTCGTCCCCCGCAGGACCCCCTGGGCTATTCTCACAGCCCTGGCTTCCCCAGCCCCAAGCAGGACCCCCCCAGCGCCCACCTGGGCCAGCGCGGCAGAAGCAGCTCCTCCGAGGGGCTGGCGCCCCACATCTGGAGCCGGCTGCAATCCAGTAAGGAGCTGGGGGGCAGGACCCAGTCGCCCTGTGGCCGCTGGATCCTTCTCAGGGGGCAGTTTGGGTGGCTGCTGATAGATCCCCTCACCCGCGCTGTGCCCCCTCCCCCCAGGTGCCCCCAGGAAAACCTACCGGCCCAGATCTGTGGAGCCCTGGATGGACCCGCTGAATGCCTTTGAAGACGTTGTCAGCACAGAGGTGAGCGCGGGGGGCAGCGGGGGGCTCTCCCCGGGCAGTCGGGGCTGCCCCAGGGGCTGTACTGCAGGGAGCGGGGCAGGGGCAGCAGGGGGCTCTCCCGGGCAGTTGGGGCAGCCCCCTAACCTATTCCCCCCCCCCCCCCCCAGATGAGCCAATCGGACAGCGGGGTGGATCTCAGCAGCGACTCCCAGGTCTCGTCGGCCAGCTGCAGCCAGCGCAGCTCTCCCGACGGCGGCCTGAAGGCGACCCCCGAGCCTGGTGTGGGGGGCACGCAGGGCGCCCCTGGGGCCGAGGGGGCAGCACCCAAGGAGCAGGGCAGGAGGCCAGCACCCAAAGACGCCAGCCCTCACAAGGACAAGAAGGTAGGAGGGTGGCTGGGGCCCTACGGGGGGGGCTGATCTGCTGGTGGCAAGAGGGGGCGCTGAGCTGGGGCCTGGGGGGGGCAGGAATGGCTGGGGGCCATGACTTACCTCTCCCCTCCCCAGCAGGCCGGCAGCCCCCCGGCTGCTCCCCGGGCCCTTCCTGGCCCAGGCCCCATCGGGACGGAGCGTTCCCAGCGAGCCGAGATGGCCAGGGAGAGCGGTGGGGGCCCCGAGCCCGGTCCCGAGCCAGCGACCCCCAGCCCTGGCCCCCCCATCCAGTTCGGGGCCAGCGACAAGGTGAGCAGCACCCCGGACGCCTGGGTCCTAACTCGGGGCTGGGGGTTAGAGCGGGCAGGGGATGGGGGGAGCCTAGATGCCTGGGTTCTCCCCTGGCTCTGGGCAGGGAGAGGGATCTAGTGGTTAGAGCCAGGGGGGCTTGAGATCCAGGACGCCTGGGTTCTCTCGGTTCTGGGTGGGGGCTGGGGGCCAGGACATCTGGGTTCTATTCACCTGGCTCCCGTCCCTGCAGGACACTGACCTGGGGCTGCTTGTGAGCGAGGGCAGCAAACCTGGCAAGGAGCCCCCGGCCCCGGGCCTCACGGAGGGGGTGAGTGAGGGGTGCCCGGATGCCTGGGTCCTGTCCCAGCTCTGGGAGGGGGTTGGGGGAAGGTGAGTCCCAGGACTCCTGGGTCCTGTCCCAGCTATGGAAGGGTGAGTCCCAGGACTCCTGGGTCCTGTCCTGGCTCTGGGAGGAGGATGGGGATCAGTGGTCTGGGGGGCTGGGAGCCAGGACTCCTGGGTCCTGTTCTAGCTCCGGGAGAGGGCTGGGATTGGGGGAGGGGCAGTTCCAGGACTCCTGGGTCCTGTTCTAGCTCTGGGAGAGGGCTGGGATTGGGGGAGGGGCAGTCCCAGGACTCCTGGGTCCTGTCGCGGCTGGCGAGGGCGCGCATTTCACCTGCTGCTGTTCTCTCCCCAGCTGGCGGCCGTGTCCCGGGAGTGGGAGCTGCTCCCGCCCCCCAGACCCAGCACGGCCCCCCAGCCCGTGCCCGGGCGGCCCTGCGAGCCCAGATCCCTGGCCCTGGGGCCAGCGGCCTGCGCCCCCGGCCTCCCCGCGGAGCCCTCGGCGTTCTCAGGTAGGGGTGGGCGGCATGGGGCACTGGGGGGCCGTGGGGCCAGCCTGGGTCTCACTGCTCACTGCTTCCCCCTGCAGGTGAGAGGGGGCAGAGCCAACGGCCCTACCCCGAGCTCTTCTACAGCAGCCAGCCCGGCATGGCCCAGGTACCCTCCGTCTGGCTGGGGCGGGGCAGGGGGGCTGGCCGGGGGGCTGGGCGGGTGGGGCTGGCCGTCTGTCTGACCCACGCCCTCTGCCCCCCCCAGCAGGTGCCCAGCCCCCCCGTGGAGTCCCAGCTCAACAGCACCGGCAGCTTCCGCCCGGGGACCCCTTCTCTGCATCCGTACAGGTAAGGGGGAGCGGGGGGTCCCTCGTATTCCCAGCCCCGCCCCACAGCCAGCTGCCTGTCGGTGCTGGGCGAGGGGTCCCCGTATTCCCGGCCCCCCCGAGCCGGCCGCGTGTCGGTGCTGGGCGAGGGGTCCCCGTATTCCCGGCCCCACCACAGAGGGGCCGCCTGTCGGCGCTGGGCGAGGGGTCCCCGTGTTCCCGGCCCCACCCCAGAGGGGCCGCCTGTCGGCGCTGGGCGAGGGGTCCCCGTGTTCCCGGCCCCACCCAGAGGGGCCGCCTGTCGGCGCTGGGCGAGGGGTCCCCGTGTTCCCGGCCCCACCCCAGAGGGGCCGCCTGTCGGCGCTGGGCGAGGGGTCCCCGTGTTCCCGGCCCCACCCCAGAGGGGATGCCTGTCGGTGCTGGGCGAGGGGTCCCCGTACTCCCGGCCCCCCCGAGCCAGCTGCCTGTCGGCGCTGGGCGAGGGGTCCCCGTATTCCCGGCCCCACCCCAGAGGGGCCGCGTCTCCCGTACGTGTCTCCGCTGATCCCCGTCTGTCTCCGCAGATCCCAGCCCTTGTACCTGCAGCCTGGCCCGGCCCCCGGCTCCCCGGCGGCCCCCGTCCTGCCCGGCTCGGCCCTGCTCTCGGGGGTGGCCCTCAAGGGCCAGTACGTGGAGTTCTCGGCCCTGCAGGCGGCCGAGCTGGCCAAGCTGCCGGCCACGGGGCTGCTCTACCAGGCAGCCCCCCCCTTCCTCTACAGCCCCCCCTTCTGCGGCAGCCAGCTGGGCCCCGAGCAGCCCCTGCTCCAGGTACGGGGGTCTCTGGGGA